>NC_068358.1:98676491-98869028 GCF_020536995.1 Dreissena polymorpha | reverse complement strand
GTATTACATAGGAAACATGTATAGCATGTGATAATACTTTTACTTTTAATACAGTATAATGTTTTTTAAATCAAAATATATTTATACCTTTGAATAAGATAATCATTTTTTAATTACAGGAAAAAAGGTCCAATTGCTAAACACATACAGGGTAAACAATGTAGTGTGTAATTCATATCATTCTTCTTGAAAATATTATCTCATCCTTTGGTGTTCGCACTTTGTGTTTTTGCCTGATCCGAAAGTTTAGCTGAAAAAACATGAGTATTAGATTGCAGCTTAAACAGCACTTTAAAAATATTCGACTTGATCATAAATACAACCCTTTATTTTATGCTTTCCGGTGGTTTATAGAGAAAATCAGTGAAATAAAAGTGGTATTTCACTGTTTCAAACAGTGAAACATAACAGTGAAAAATATCGTTATTTTTCACTGTTTCAGTTAGATACTGGAACTACTTCCCCAATAACCCCATGGTGAGCCTCAATTGCAATTTTCATTCAAGGGAGACTAGTCTACTTGAACCTGAAACACACATTTACCTCCCTTAAACATAATTATTTCGTCTGCTGCTTAACTCTTTAACAACAATGGATGAATTGGAAAACAATGAAATAATCTTCTTTTCTCAAATATCTTTGACTTTGATGACTTTTTTAATGAAATGAATGAACAAGATGATGACAGCGCTTCAAAATCACAAGAAATACATCAGCAGCACCAACAGCAGAGCAGCAACATCAGCCCCACCACCACTGGTAACAACACCAACAAGGAATTTCAGATCTGTAAGTGTGGATAGCTTTCTGCTTGAAAACGAAAATTAAATACAAAAAAGTAAACCGACAATGACATCAGACTTTTCAAAACTTTCCTAAAAAGTCACAAAAATGAGGCAAGAAATATTGAAAATATACCTCCTCATGAATTGAACCCTCTGGTCTGCGAGTTTTTGTTGGGTGTGACTAAAAAGATGGATCAGAGTATGAACCCACATCTTTGAGGGCATTTTTAAGCTCAATCGACAGGCATTTAAGGCACATGAACTACAAGCACTCTTTGATAAATGACCCTAAATTTGCCAAAGTGAGGGAAGTATTAAAAAGTAACAAAAAGCTCTGAAAAAAGAAGGTTATGGAAATAAACCGCATCAAGCCCAGGCATTAACAAATGAACATATTGAAGCTTTGTACGCAGCTAAAACTCTGGGAGAATCAAGCCCAAGAGCTCTATTACACTCACTGTGGCTTATATGTACAACCCATTTTGGGATGAGAACCGGCAAGGAAATTCACACCCTATGCTGGGGTGATGTCAGCCTTGGAATCGATTTTGAAACTGGTGAAGAATTCATCACCTTCGACACTGAGCGTCAGACAAAACACGTACTGGTGAAAATCCTAGGGATATAAGGTGATTTTCCTACTTTAATATATTTGTACACAAATCTGAATTGATAATTTTTTATTTATATAAAACTGGTACTGTTTATAAAATATTTAAATGGAATTTTTCTTTAGTAAAATAATACAAACATGGAGGATATTTGTTGGTTAAAACTTAAGGTAGAATATCGATTTTATTTCACAAGTGATCATATAAATTATTATTTTTACGAGTGGCGAAGCCACAATTGAAAAATATATTTTATATTATCACAAGTGAATTTATAGACCTTTTTTTACAATATAATTCTTATTTGTATTATTAATATACAGTAGACTTCACTTTTGGTGGAATAGTATTTAATTTAAACAAAACATTTAATGCAACACACATTTTAACTATTCATAGGAAAGTCAAGCCACGGGCATATGCAGTTCCCGAACAACCTGACAGAGATCCGGTGCATCTCTACAAGCTATATGCCGACAAACGCCCTGTTGACATGATGACACAAGACAGCCCCTTCTTCTTAACTCTGGCAACATGACACAGCAATGCTGGTTCAGGAAGTCTGCCATGGGAATAAACAAGCTATACAGCATAATGACCGAGATGAAAACAGATGCTGGTATTCAAGAGCCAAGAATCACCCCATACAGGTCAAAACCCCATGGCATATTATATACACTACTTTCATAACAAGACTAAAATATATAATAAAAATCACTTACCTCCCATTTAGTAAATAGGTGTTGTTTGTCCAATTTACATGCTACAACACTCAACATTTTAATTCATAAAATCTCCTGTACTCTACTAGTACTATTCCTCTACTTTCCGGGTTCCATTACATCCAGTACTTGACAGACCACCATGTATTTATTGAAGTGTTTCAAGAGCACACATAACAATTACAACTTATATCTTATGTAATATGTCATGTGTACCGTTGAATATTGATTTTATTTTTACCATAGAAATAAACTTTTTTCAGTGCAAGAAAGCACTTGATTCAGAAGCTGAATGACGAGAATTTCCTGCTCATCAAATAATACAGATTTCAGGGCACAGAATATTAACAGCTTAAATAATTACAGCAGTTTGAACAAGGAACAGTCAAAAAATATTTCAAAAATACTTTCTCATTCAAACCAGTCAGTTGAAAAGCACAACCGCACAGCCACTGCCACTGCGTCAGCCACACCTGCATCAAGTGATTTTCCGATGGCCCGAGGATTTTTTGTCAACTCACATTTCCAGGGCAATGTAACATTTAATTTTCACAACTCTGAATCTTACATGGGCCTTTCCCAGACACAGAACGTAGTCAATCACCAGAGGCAATCTCCATCCCGTACACCGGCGGTAACCGCAGATTCCCCTGTACAGCGACACTACAAGCGAATCCGTCTTATTGCAGAGAGTGACAGTGATTGATATCGAAACCATTTAGCACAAAAACACTGTTGAAATATGTTTGCGTTCCTAGTTAATCCAGTTATGTGTTATTAATGCAGCAAGTCGTAAAAGTGTTGTTCAACATGGCGAGCACTTTCGTAACTTTGAGATCAGTTGAATACACAAATTACTACGCCAGTATATGCAACACTATTAATTTCATAATAATTTAAATTAAACTATTGTTTGTAATAATATTGAATGTATAAAGTATGAAAAAGATATATGTTGAATAAAACATTGATTTTAATAGTAATACACTTTTTACAGATGTGAACTATTTTCTTGTGTAGTAAGTTCTTTGTGCGTTCTAAAAATTGAGGCACCCCACGGGGAAACTTAATGAGGCAAATTCGGAAAATTAACAAAACTACAAAATAAGCATAAATAAAAAAAAATTTGTTGGTTTCGGTAGCATATCGAATTTAATTCACTCGTGATCATAGAAAAAATATTTTCACTCGTGGCTACGCCACTCGTGAAAATATAAATTTCTATGATCACTCGTGAATTAAATTCGATATTCTACCGAAACCAACAAATATCCTCTATTTATATGGACATTCAAAACTGGAAATTCTAACAATACAAGAAATATCAAAAGTTATACTTAATAACATTATCAAACAATTTAATGTCATTGCTGACACAGTCATTATATGGTGAATACGATTTGAATTTTTTACATGCTATTGCGAGATTGCACAAAGATTCACGTAGAAAACTCAGAAATTATAGATTATTGATTTATACAACCCAATTCAGTTCACAGGTTGTCTGCTCTCCACGGATCTGATGTTAGTCAATAATCAAAAGGAACATATAATGAAAGTAAAATATTTTAGTGGATATATGCACTTTTTCAAAGAAACATTATAACTGTCATTATTGCAAAGTTCACAAGAACTGATAATGATTAAGAAGTGTTTAAGATTTTGAAAACTTTATGGTAAAACAGACAAAAACATATCATTCAAAAAATTTATAATGACCGCCAAAACGACTTATAAACAACCATGTGGATGGAATAGAATCGTTTATATTAAATTCCATAAACAGAGACAAACTTTGCCATTTGTTGAAGGAAAATAACTTAAAACCGAGGAAAACCCAACCTTGACAAGGAGAAAGAGTCCGAAAATAGCCAATGTCAATCTAAGCACTACTGGGATGATTTCCCGAAACTACCGTTTCGTGCCACTGATATTTGAGCAAGGGATCAAGGAGGGATCGGATGTATCCTCTTCTGATTGCTGGATAAAGGGAGGGATGCTATGTTTCTTCTGCATGTTATGTTAATACATATATTTAAACTATTTTTAAAGGTGGCTTTTTTTTTACAAAATTGTGTTTCGATGGTCAATATAATTGAAATATTTTTGTGTGTGATTGTTAAATATGAGTCAAATCAATCAACAGAAATACGGAAAAGTATCGTTTCCTTTATTGGTTGATGTTTTGTTAACATATGATATTTGTTTTTGTTCGAAACTTGGACCAATTTTTCAAGTAACATTTTTCAAATAGATATATTGCTCACAATTCTTATAGGAAATTCCAGAACAAGATCGCATGTATATGTAGTGTAAGGGTAGTTTTATATTTTAAAGAATATTTAAAAGGTGTTATTGATATTATTCAAAATCATCATGATTCAATTATCTAGTTAAAATTAGATCGTCATATTTTTGGTTTGAATGAAGATATTCATCTTTGCGGATGTTATGTTTGGTGCGAAGATTCACTTGCATATAATATCATAAGTTTAGATTTCTTTGATTTAGTCGAACATTATATGTCTATTTATAAAAATAAAGGACGTGTTTAACTGTGTGGTGACTTTTATAGAAAGATTGGGTCCAAATCTGATTTTGTTATTCATGATGTTGTAAATAGTTTTATAAATGATGTTGATTATGACACAGATATGTACTCTGTTTGGGCCTCTGTAAACAGATCTCACAATAATCACGGAATCAAACTGCTTTATCTATGTGAATTCCAAAGCATCGTGTTGTCAATGGCAGAATAGGATTTAAGAGTCAGTTTACATACTTTGCTTATGACTGTTTATCTACAATTCATTATTTAGTTTGCCTTAAACAAAATTTCGCACTTATTAAAGAATTTGTGGTATGCGTTTTTAATGAATTCAGTGACCACGCACCGTTCTCGTTTATATTATATTGTAACAACAAAACGGTTGATCAATTGCCATACACTGAAACAAAGTTTAAATCGGACGATTTGTTCAATTGTTGCAATATACAAAAGTACAAAAAATTATCAATAGAGAAAAAAAATATATTAAAGGAAAAAGGCCAATGAGATTGAACGCTTCACAATCGTAAAACAAAGAATTTAGGAAATTCTTTTATTCAAATAATTAAACTAAAAACCAAATATCCCTTTGAAAGACTCATGTTTTCTATGATATTAGTAATTGTTTGTTTGATTGTGTTAATGATGAGGCTTAACAATTTTGCAGAACTCATAATTTTAATTTGCCGAATTCGCGTTTCCCCGAAGAAGATCAGCCATTTACCGTTGATTAGATTAAAGTTTCTGCAATACGTTGTTTTTATAAGCTTTTTACTTTAGTTGTTAACAATGGATTAGACATTTTTGTAGTTACTTCAATATAATTTCGGATTCCCAATTTCGATTCAGAAAAGGACGCCCTACAATTGACGCTTAATACTTCCTCATGTCCTATATTCAAAATATGTAAATGAAAATAAAGACTTTATGTTACATACGTTGACATGATGAAATGCTTGTATTATGTTCAACGAAATGCATTATGGCTAAAATGATATAAAGCCAGCATTGAAGGTAAATTACTGGAATAATAAAAATATGTATGAAAATGTTAAGTCATGTGTTAAGCATTGTACATCATATTTCGGAATATTTTAACAATGCTGTAGGTGTACGGCAAGGGGACGTTATGTCCCCTTTGTTGTTTTCCCAATTTTTAAAAGACTTAGAATTGGTTTTACAGAATGACCCCTCTTCCGGTCTAAGTATTAATGCCATTGTATAGATATTTTTACTATACGCAGATGATATGGCCATAATCGGTAAATCGCCCGGGAAGTGCAGAAAGGCTTGGATCTTTTATTAACTTATTAAATTACTGTAAATGATGGGGATTAAAGGTTTATATTGATACAACTAAAATAATGTTTTTTTCGCAAACGGGGTAGATTATTTTCAGCTGAAACATAGTCATTTGGAGGTCAGAAAATAGAAAAGAAAACGATTTGAATTATTTGGGAACCGTTTTGATATTTTATACTGGAAAGTTTCAGTTAAATAAAGAATATTTATGTGGAAAAGCACTTAAAGCTTTGACTGTTTTACTTAGCATTGACTTGAAACCATACACAATGTCAGCTATTCGATGCTTTTGTTGGATCTATACCGAATTACGCATGTGAGGTATGTGGTAAAACAAAGTCAATGGAATTTGAAAGGATGCACTTAAAGTTCTGTAAACGATTGTTAAATGGATAAGATTTCTGCCTTGCGACCGGATGGTCATGGGTTCGATCCCAACTGTGAGAGCGTTCCTTAGATTTCATTCAAAGACATCAAGGACTGGTTCTACACCCAGGAAACGGACTCAAGAGCGTTAAATAAGTCTTAGCCTTTCGATGCAATCGATCTAAATAAATAGGTTTAAACTAACCACACGTTTAGCAAAATGTATGTGATGCTGTAGTGTTCGGCGAGTTAGGAAGATACGCACTTTTTATTCTAAGATATGTAAAGATAGTTAAGTACTGGTTTTAACTTATTCAGAGTGATAACATAATTTTAAAATCGATTTATAAACAAGCATTAAATGATTGCCTTAACGGTCGTTCTAATGGGGTATCTAATATAAAAAATACTTACGATTCGTCATACGTGTAATATATCCCAGCACTGTCGATGCTAAAATTTTATACCACATTTTTAAAACTGTCATTATTGATACCTGTAAACAAGAATGGTTTCGATCCGTTGAAAATAGCTCTGTTTTAGATATGTACCGTGTGTTAAAGTCTATGTTTATTTACGAAAACTTTTTAGATTGATCACCTTTATCACTAAGACCCTACGTCACAAAGTTTCGAACTTCGAGTCTGCTACTTAGAATTCAAACTGGATGATATACTGGTCAAAATATACCACGAAACGAACGTTATTGCATTTGTTGTAACAAAAAAGATGTCGAAGAACAGTTTCATTTTGTTTTGTTAATGGCCTTGTTGCGTTGATATAAGAAGAAATTACCTACATAAATATTATTAGATTAGGTCTTCTATTGATAAATTCCAGAAATTGCTGAATACAACGAATAAATTTGAACTTATTAAATTAGCCACATTTGTAAAAGAAGCTCTGATTTAAAGAAATAATATTTCTAATGTTGTAACTTAACTTCAAATAGTTATCCTCAATATATTACAAGTAGTTTTCCTTGTATTTTCGTAACCGTATACGATACTGCTTATGCTAGTATTATAACTATGTTTATTCATGGAGAGTAAGTTAGTTTTTTTTCCTAATTCCTTATTCCTTATTCACGCGTACATTTGTTACAGGGTTTTAAAGAAAAATAATGCAAACATTTATGAAGTAAATCAATACAAAACAACTCGAATACATTTACCATTATGTATTACGTTACATATTCAGATTGCTTCTTCGCGCTTGCATAGGATTTCTTGTTTAAAACGAACCTATATTTTCTTATTCGAATACTAACTTCACATCAACAAAATCTAAAGTATATACCATTATTTTACATGAATGTGATAAAAAGTGCAATCTTGTACATTTAAACATGATTGTTTTTATTAATAATCCAGTTCCTTATTCGCGGCTGAATAAGGAAAAAGGAACCAGTTTTTAATCCTTATTCAAGCCGAATAAGGAACTGGAATTTTCTTACTTAAACATCAATGAATTGATCCAAATTTAACCAAATAAAAATGAACATATTATTTATATATTGGTTGTATATATAAATACTAACTGAAATATATTTCTACTATATGTTTTACGTAATGATAATCCAGTTCATTATTCAGTTTGAATAAGGAATAAGGAGCTGGTTCATTATTCCTAATTCAAATTGAATATGGAACTGGAATCTTCCCTTAAATTATAAATTAAAATGAACAAACAAGACGAAGGAACTAGATTATCATTCAACAAAACTTAGAAGAGATGTACTGCAAATAATGTTTTGATACCCAACCTGAATTTACAATGATTTCATTGATTAATTGGTCTCTTTGGTACATTATAATAGTTTGTTAAGTCTGAAAATGCCAGTTCCTTACTCCTTATTCAAATCGAATAAGGGACTTTGTTATAATTAAATACAACATCGTATAAATGACATGCACATAATATTGTATATCCTTCCTACATTTACAATAATTTTTGTTGAATTATTCGTTCGTTGGTTCATTTTGATTGATAATTTATAGAAATAACATGCCAGTTCCTTATTCGATTTGAATACAGAATAAGGAACCATTCCTTATTCTTTATTCCGACCGAATAAAGAACTGGATTATCATTACCTAAAACTAAGCAGAAATGTTTTGTAATTAGTATTTTAAAATACAACCTATATATAATGATGCTCATTCATATTTGGTTAACTTTGGAATCAATTTCGTTGATGTTTAAGTAAGAAAATGCCATTTCCTTTTCGGGTTGAATAAGGAATAAGGAACTGGAATATAAATAAAACAGAAAGGTTGAAATGTACAAGATTTCACTTTATATATTAATTAATGGTATATGCTTATTAAATAATGGTATATGTTTTAGGTTTTGTGGATGTGAAGTTGGTGTTCGAATAAGAAAATATCGGTTCTATTTAAACAAGAAATCCTATGCAAGCGCGAGGAACAAACATGAACATGTACCGTAATAAAGTAAATGCATTCGAGTTGTTTTGTTTTGATTTACTTAGGAATTGTTTTCATTATTTTTCTTTAAAACCCTATATATAATATGTTAAGCTTTAATAAGGAATAAGGAACAGCTCCTTATTCCTTATTCGAATAAGGAACTAGGATAAAGGAACCAACTTACTCTCCATTGTTTATTCTTGTGAAATAATTGAACGTGAAATATCTAGTGTTAAGACGATGTAGACTGTGAAAGTCTGAATAAGCGCGCTTATTAAAAAGAAAAGTCCTCAAGGAGTTTCATAAATAATGGTATGAACTGACATTAAGTTTCATAGTTTTACCATATTATTATGACCCCGTTCAAAGAGGAGGGGTTATATTGTTTTGCACATGTCGGTCGGTCTGTCGGTCCGTCCACCAGATGGTTTCCGGATGATAACTCAAGAACGCTTAGGCCTGGGATCATGAAAGGTTCATAGGCACATTGATCATGACTGGCAGATGACCCCTATTGATTTTCAGGTCACTAGGTCAAAGGTCAAGGTCACAGTGACTCGAAAAAGTAAAATGGTTTCCGGATGATAACTCAAGAATGCTTACGCCCAGGATCATGAAACTTCATAGGTACATTGATCATGACTGGCAAATAACCCCTTTTGATTTTCAGGTCACTACGTCAAAGGTCAAGGTCACAGTGACTCGAAACAGTTAAATGGTGTCCTGATGATAACTCAATAATAATTAGGCCTAGGATCATGAAACTTCATAGGTACATTGATCATGACTGGCAAATTACCCCTTTTGATTTTCAGCTCACTACGTCAAAGGTCAGGGTCACAGTGACTCGAAACAGTAAAATGGTGTCCTGATGATAACTCAATAATAATTATGCCTAGGATCATGAAACTTCATAGGTACATTGATCATGACTGGCAGATGAACTCTATTGATTTTTAGGTAACTAGGTCAAAGGTCAAGGTCACAGTGACAAAAAACGTTTTCACACAATGGCCCACTACAAGTGACAGCCCATATGGGAGGCATGCATGTTTTACAAACAGCCCTTGTTTTAAATAAGTAAAAGACATAAATATAAACATAAATTTACATTAACGTCAAGATAGACCTTGGTAATTGTTTCCTAAGCGTGACGCCTTTTGAGGTTGCAATGTAATTTCAGCACAAAAATACGTAAGGCGATTGGTCATGCAACAGAAAGTGTCAAATGGAAACGCCCAAAAAGCTAATAATTTGTGATTGTAAGTGCATCCTTATGTACGGGAAAAGCTTATTAGCTATCTATATAAGATAACCTGTGCAATAAATGCCTGTACATTCTCGTGGAATAAACATTTGAATGCTTCTTATAAAAATATGTTACTGAGCAGAAAAGAAGTATTTTGCTTAGATTAATTAACAATAACATATCTATGGAGTTAGGCTTTCAATTTAGCAATGCATAGTTCTGTTGTCAAAAATTTAATTTCATTTCGGATTTTTGCTCTCTTTTAAAACACTATGTACATATGGCGTGGCTTCAAAACAATATTCATATGTTAATCGAAATATAATTTTATTTTGAATATAATTTGAAAGATATGCATTTCCATCATTCAGTGTATACAATGACAGATGATAAATTACATTTAGGGCACAGTGAGGATAGCGTATAGAATGTATAAACTAATGTCATAACATTTTGTGAACTTTTTGTGTTTTTTAGCATCAGTAGTTAAACGCTGGCTATTAATTATGACAAAAGCTGATTAAACATTAGAAAGGGTATTCTAAATAATTGTTAATGCGGAGATGTTAAAGTATAAGTAGAAGTATTACATACTTTTGCCATTCAAATATTTTACAATTATGCTACTCTATTAAACCAATTCATTAGTGAACAAAAGTAACATTCACTTACATAATAAACACAACATTAAATACTCATTTTTAACGGAGCGAAACCTTTATCGAAAACAGCTGAGATGTTAAAAGAGCAAATGTTCTGAGTTAAGTTCATGATCATTCGAAAACAACTGTTAATTCTAGTGTGCTCACAAAGTTTCATTCTAGACATATAAGGAAAAGTGCCCCGTCCCTCCCGGCCATGTTTTTCAACGTTCCCGAACCATTTTAAGCGCAGCCAAAATATAATTAAAACTAATGTTCTGATCGGGTTTCATAATGATACGGCAAACTTGTGAGGCCGTAATTTTTTACCTGCAGTTTCGAACTCAATCGAGATATAATTAGAACAAATGTTTGGACCTAGTACTAAAAAATATAGGAAAATAAATGTGGCCTCTCTGATGTGTTCACAAGGAACATGTTGACGACAGACGACGCACTACGCATGACAAACGACGGACAGAAGGTGATTACTAAATTTATGTGAAATAGTAATGCATATACTTACAGAGCTGTCATTCGATCCCACGGAGATTGACTACCAGCTCGAGTTTGATTAATCGCTTGCCACTGGGGTAATTTTCGTGACACTAATTTGATGTCTAAACAATTAACTTGCCTCAATGATTTACTGTTGCCATTTGTTATAATAATGTATATTTCTTGCAAATCGATCGCAAGTCCAACATTTTAAATACAGTTATACGTTGTTTACTTTGAAAACAGCTATGATTGCAATCCATTTTTAAAGCCGTTTATTGCCTATTATTAAATTCGCTTTTCATTATTTAATCCGTTATTTCAAAGGTTGTGAGTTTATTGTGAAGGCTCATATTACTTTCAGAGTAAAATAATTAGTTAACACCATTTGTGGCCTCAGAATATATAGCACGTACATAAAAAAAATATGTATACCTGTTTCATGTTCTATCTATAGAATTTAATCTTTGGAAGATATATATTGCCCTAAACACATACTTGAATGTGTAACATAAAGTCTAGTGAATATATAGAGTCTAGTGAATATATAGCAAAAATAAGTTTTCACAAACAGAATTTAATTATTTGTTATTTGGAAGTAAAATATATGAAGCATCGGTACACATTTCATTACCCTAGGCAAATCCCCACACAAAGTCGTTTATGGGTTAAAATAGATCTATAACAACATACATTAACAGTTTTTCTATCGATAGCATTTATTGACATAGACATGTGAAGCGTCGTGATAAACAGCTTCATGCCATATGCGACCAACCTGGTTCCAGACCAGCCTTCCTGTTCGCACAGTCCGATCTGGAGCTACCCTGTCCACTATAAACCCACGCGGACACTGTAGCTAATCACCAAACTGCGCGAAGGCGAAGGTCGATAATCTCAAGCATCGATGGTCGCATTTGGCAGAATACATGTTTTCGCATTACATGGATCATTGAATGTGCAGAGAGCATATCTTGAACGTTCATGATAACATTTTGATTTACCACACTATGGGCGTTTATAAATACGGCGTATTGCGATCAGATTTGATTGGATGCGAATTCCAGATGAACTGTCTCCGAGCTGTGAAATCGATTCGTGTAATGTGTCTGCGCATGCGAGCAACGGAAAAAAATCTAGTGAAGCGTGAAATGGTCAAGTTGCATGATGCACGTGTAGTTGATAGGACACAATGTAAATGTTGCTGTTCAACATGACGGCTTATTTTTATACGATTACGGCATATGTTTGTGATATTTCCAAAATTATTGTCAGTAAAAATAACTTGTTTTATATAGGATTGTCTAATAAAACAATAAGTATTATATTGAATCAATGTTTCCTCGTTGACATAGCTAAATTCTGTTCAATTTTTTAAAATACCTAGCAAGTTGGTTGACCTTTTTTATAATTTATGGTGGACGAACCAGTTATCGAACACCTAAGAAATTAAGTTAAATTTGCAAACACTTAAAATAACAAAAACAATTTGTTTTAACAAATAACTAACAGTTCAATCATTAAATAACTTATCTGTAAAATTTTCAAGCAAATATCCGTCAAGAATTCATAACAATGATTCCTTGTTTATTGTCACCTCTAGCAGACAAAACAAAATGGCGGCCGATGTAAACATGACCTATTACCGAACAGTTCATAAATACTACTCCAGTGAATATAAACAAACATGAAACTGAACTTTTTTTTTTGAAACATGAAAATTAACAAAATTAGAAAAGCATGTAGCTTTGAACACAAAAACACAAGTCTATTCCTCTGCAATATTGTGGCAAGGACAATAGAACGGGTCATTTCTCCTAACAACATTTGTGGCTGTGCAAAACTGCAAGTGCACCCAGTGGCTACAGTTATCAAAGTCACACTTGGCCCACTTTACAAATATCAATGATACGCAGTTAGCAAGTTCTTTTGGCTGAAAGAGGCTGCATACACAACAAGTTTCATCATCATCTTCATCTTCAGAGGATTCAACATCAGTGTTTAGATGGGAGGGTCCAGGCTCTGGGTAAGTGTGTTGTTTTGTTGATTGTTTTTTTTCAGTTGTTTGTTCCTTGTTTGTGAAGCTGTTTCTTTTGTGGGCATAAGCTTCGAATGTTTGTTGGATTGTTCAGTTTGTTGCTTGTTTTTCTGTTCATTTGTTGTTTCAGCTCTTTCCCTGAGTTTCTGTTCAATTATCGGATCTGTTATTTCTTTGCCAGATGTAAATTCAAGAATGTTATTCTTTTTCTTTGCATTGTTGAATTCTTTCTTTTTGTTAATGACAACTTCTGCTTCATAGAAGAAAACATCAGGATTTCTTTCATGCATGTTTTTGTTGATTTCAGGAACAGATGGTTCAGCAACATATGGTAGCGAAGTGGTAAAATGCTCCTTGCTAACAGCTGACTCGTCAAAAGGAAAAACACCTGATTTCTTGAAGGCAGATCGAAGATTTTCCACAGACAATGCTGCTACGTATGCAGCAGATCCAAGAGGAGCAACATTGTACCTTGTTATTTTTGTAGAGGGATTTTCTCTGATAAATCTGTGACACATGGAGTTGTAGATTTTTTGAAGGGGTCCAAAACAACCCACATCAAGGGGTTGAAGGACATGGCTTGTGTGGGCCGGTAAGATGAATAGAATAATGTTATTCTTCTTTGCCCAATCCAGCACTGGAACATTTATGTGGCTTTTATGACCATCAAGCAGAACAAGGATAGGCTGTGACTTGTCCACTCTTTGCACATATCTGAGGAAATGGGTGTCCATGTAGTGTAAAAACACAGCTGAATTTGACCAGCCACTGTCAGACATACACCCTGATGACCCTTGTGTAGACCCTTGTAACAGATCTGCATTCAGGCGTTTCCCTTTGAAAACAAAGAATGGTGGAAGCTGTGTGCCTAATGCGTTTCCACATCCAATTATTGTTGTAACGCAGGACCTTGACGAAGTAACTGCTGGTGCCTTCAATGTGCCACTTATTATGAATGGTGGGGTATGCTCTGTTTGGATACCTTTTTCGTCAATGTTATAGACACACTCAGGTTTGTTGTGGAGGTCATGTTTTTCAACAACGCTCATCAAATTGTTGAAATATTCATGAACATTGGCCTCTGATGTGGCTTCAGCTCTGTAGTTGGACAGTGCCCTCGGACGAACAACTCGCAACTCAGGCCATCGCTGCTGGAAACCCTTAAACCATTTCACAGACAAAGGTTTATCATTTGGCCTTTTACCAAGGAACACTGCATAGTTTGTAGCACTTGCTACAACTTCACTGATGGTATAACCATACCCAAGGGCAGCCATTGTCTTGACATGGTCAACTAGTTTGACCTCTTCTTCCTGAGAGAAGAGTGGAGCTGGTCCGGGTTTGAGGCATTCAGGGTCAATAACCCCTTTCACACGGTCCCATAGTGTAGTATGAGGAACACCATACTGTTTTGCAACAGTTCTTACTGGCAAGCCACTGTCTTTTACTTTAAGGTATGCATTGTGAAGAGCTGTTGGTGAGTAAAGACCTCTGTGTTTAATTATCTTCTTAGGATTAGACTGAAAAAAAAGAAAAACAAACTTAACTTTATGATGATCAATTGTCAAGAAAGAAAAGCTGGAATATTTTTTCGGAACTGTGCTGTAGCTCTAAGAGCGATAATAAAACAAAGTCACATGACTATCACATGACTGTCACGTGACCCGGACTCGACGAAAAAATCTACGTCTGCTGCAACCAAAATTGCAAATTGAAATACGCTTTTTGGTGTGTAAATGCACGTTTTGATAAATGCATTCAAAAAGTAATAGCAAAAAATACATAAAACCGTGTAAATAACAATAAATGCATTTCTTTTACCTGTTTTCGGCGCATTTGTTGCAAGCTTAGTGGACAAGTAGGTCACGGACTTCATAAATGACCATTTGTTTATGGATGTGACGTCATGCGCACTTTTGCGCATGCGCATATAGAACCAAAACAAACCGTCCGATATCAGGTTCTGTTCGATAATAGGTACTTACACGATATATTATAAAGTATGCAATTTACCTATGCCTAAGTTGCTCAATTTCACATTCCACAGTGTACGATTTTATTTATTTAAATCACGTAACTATGTGTGTACCATGTCCGTTACAAAGACACTCGAGGTCTATTGGCGGACAATATGACTGCTCATACGAGTATGTGACGAAACACACCAGTTTTAACTTGACCATCTGGAATTTAAGGACAAAATTCGGATTCATGTGAAGGGTTTTTATTAACAAGTTTAATATTCTTTAAGCCTTGAACGAATCCAAAACGTATTTCGGATTGTGTATTTGTCATTTTAAATTTTAATGAAGGATCAAATAGCAATATATGTAATATAAACGATAACACACGGGCATATATGTCAGCAGCGGGCCGATTATAGACGTCCGGCCCAGCTCTGCCGTGTGTTATTGTCTAAATATGTTTATATTTGTGGCGTATTCTGAGACGTTTAGTGCTAAATCGGAAAGCTTCATAAAAAGCTTTATAATGACAAAACTCATTCAAAATGACGTTGTTATATTTGCGCTAAATATTGTTTAAATGGCCTTAAATTTTCTGTGATTTTATCCTATTTAAGTTATGAAAGCATTCACCGGTCCATTAACGTATGTTCTTTCAAATAAATAGAAGATTTTTACCTTTTCATTTCAATGAGCCGACTAATGTATTGATTTAAGGTCACTCCCTACAGCCTTGCTGTTGGCCTAGCCGTTTAAAGTGTAAGACTAACACTTAAGATGTCGTGTGTTCAATCCCCCGCATGAGCTCCGTATTTCACACAATAATGCACGGCCGTTAATCACGCGCGCCACCTCTTTTTGAGATGCATTTATAAATGGGACAATGCTACTTCCGAGGTGGCGCTCAGGCCCGGATGTTTTGAATTTAACGGAGAATTTGACAGGGTGATTAGGTTTAATATGTTTTTCAACACAGTTCGCATATTTTAAACAAAAAATAGGCAAATGTATTGCGATTCAGCGAGTATAATTACATCTAAAATTGTATAAAAACATACTATCACAACCCATTTGGAAACGTGAGAACCTTTATAAGTTGTGGCATGGCAGAATTCGTAAAAGCAAATCGATGTATTTTGCCTGTGTGACGTGCAAATTCCCAGCCAATTAAATCGCCCATTACATAAAACGATTGCTTTGAACCTGTACAAGTTAATGCGTACACAAAAACATCGGCTTCAAGCCGATCTTATAGACATATTTGCATTTTTCAAAAAGAAAGAAGGAGGTGGCGCTCAGATTAGAAGGTGACACCAATGCACATTTATAGCTATTTTAAAGTGAAATATGTTATGTTATTGTTTCTAGTATGTTTTCAGGACTTACATTATTTTTTTGTAAGTTGACTACTTCAGCACATTTGAGTCGTGTGCGTTTTTAATAAGAAAAAGTAGTTTTCTAATAATACAGAACAAAACAGAACAGAATATTCATTTTGACTTAAGCATAACAAGCTTATCGTCATATACAAATACATAAAAAAAAATACAGACATGCGTGCTGGATATAAATAATAAAAATGTTCAAATTACATACATCAATGTATAATTCACTTATCACTGGAGAGTAAGAGTGCTCTTATTACAAGTTATAATGTGACATGGAATACAACAACAACAACAACAAAGTTACATGTTACATACATGGTTAATAGCAACATGTAACGAGCATAGTACACTCAATTGTTTGTATAAGCTATAGTACTTCTTAACAAATCATGTGATAATAAACAAATTGTTTTCTTTTTTAAAAACCTTAAACAATAGATTGCTAACTTTCTAAATGTCGTTTTCTTATTACTATTTAGGAGTTAAATAAATTTAAACATACTTGGTCGCTTGTAATAGAATTTTGGAATATATTTGATTCTTTCTTCTAGGTATTGCGGACATATTAGTATGAAATGGTACTTATCTTCGATATCATTACAGCTACACATGGGGCATATTCTTTCGTTCCTGTCAATATTACTATGTCTGCCCGTTTTAATTAACAATTTATGGGATGAGAGGCGCATTTTGGCAATTATCCTTCTATGTTTAATGTCTTGATGGATTAAAACGTTCGTCTGTGTAAGATAAGAACATTTAAGAGGTATTATACAAGAAAATTAACGGTAAAATAAAACGAATCTTCATTTTTTTGGAGTTGATTGTGGGAAAACCAACATAAATGAGCCTAATTAAGATTCCTTGACCTTGGACTTTTAGTAAATTAAACATTTTTTGGATTAAGGGCCACAAATCATCATTTCAAGAAGAAGTATTATCTTATATCTATTTCGTGAATTAACATACTGTATACAAATATTGCTGTCAATGAATTATTTTGATTTGTTGCATATTAAGTTATTGTTTTTTTTAGTATTAATTTTTTGTATATATCGTACACTATATTTTATTCATGTTGGTAACTTCTTAATTGAGCTGATCACTTATATATTAAAAAACTACATCTTATTTTTATTATAGATTGTGTTTATGTTCTGTAAAATGTGAGCCTGTGTAGGTACGTTGAAAAAGAAATGAAATATACCAAATCACCTTATCTATCAAATGTATGTGATAATGTTATTGCGATACGACTGTTAATTGATACATCCTGCATTGGTGCCACCTTCTATCATTAGCGCCATCTCTTAAGCATTGGCTCCATCTCTTTTGGAAAAATGCAAAATTGCCTTATACGTCAGCAAGAAGCAAATATGTTTGTGCATGCAGCATCTAATGTTTGTTGTACGCAATCGTTTGATGCCGTTAGCGATTTAATTGGATGGAAATGTTCTCGTCACACAGGACAAGCTCATTGAAATGCTTTTTAAAACTCCACCATACCACAACTTATAAAGGTTCTAACGTTTTTAAATGGGTTGAGAATGTATGTTTCTGTACATTTTTGGATGAATCACTCTTCGCTGAATTGCAATACATTGTCAAATTTTAAAAATAATGCGAAATATGTTGAAAAACATATAAAACTAATCGCCCTGTAAAATTATCCATGAACTTTCAAAACATCACGGCCTGAGCGCCACCTCGGAAGTTACATTGGCTCATGTATAAATGCATCTAAACAAAGAGGTGGCGCGTGTGATTAACGGCCGTGTTGTAGTATGAAGACAATTAAACACCTTTTATCGTGTTTACCACAGTTTCACACCAGTTAAGTTAATCATTTTTAGAGTATAAATTTTCACTGTTATAAAAAGTACTTTATGTTTACATATTCTCGGTATATATATATTTCTGGTGATTACTTAAATTGTTCAAAAGCGATCTTCCATAAATTGCCATTTTTAGCACCAACTTTTGGAATTCTTACTTCATTGACGGTTGTCAGAGATCACTTTACGATATCGGCCGATTCATAATGTTCAGATGATTGATTGCGAAGTATTAGACATATCAAGTTCAGTGGCAACATAGCACAATAAAGAGGGTGTTAACGTGGCTGAAATATGAATGTTTCTCAATCGAGTGGCAACCGGAAATGTTTCTTTCATTCACAACACGGTTTTATCACCAGTGATTTATGGTCAAACATCTATTCTTGTAATTAGCAGTTGTAATACATTCAGTATGGAGTTAGATGTCTAGTACAATACATGGCATCTATAAAATCTTAATAAATTTTCAACAAGATGAGGTCTCTGGCATTTTATTGTTTGAATATACTATAATATTTATTTGTATACCTTTAGATAATCATCTTGAAATTCCTGGTGTGTGTTGCTTATCAAATACAGAAGATGAGATCAGAAGTTCGTATTTAACGGGGTGGAATCCGTGTCCTTATCAAACGTCTGGAAAAAACGAACTGGTTTTGTGTGTTATGTATTGTCAATGTCGGTAACGTCCAGATATTAGGGAAAACGTGTGATAAATTAGACATGTACAAAACACAAGTACATGATACGAGGTATCCATGTGCGTTAAATCGTTGTTTTTAAGGAATATTGTTCCATTGTGTATCGTTAGTTTGTATATATACCTGGAATATAAAAAGAATATGGTAGTCTGTTGAGTTGTATCGCACTAGATTATTGTCTGACATCGCATTCCAATCGCCCTGTTGGCTGGTGGAATACATCACACACTCGATATGCGTTACCGTTCGGGTCAAAACAACATAAAAGCACTACAGCTTAAACTAGATGGATGCAATTCACGGAATGTAGGCTTTCATACATAGGAATATACTTTGACGGTGGAACTGCTAATAAGACAACAAGACAGTATAGTTTATTTGCTATATGGCCACCGGCTCTTGCATATACATACACACATACAAAATCCATATAGTTATAAAACCAATACGAACACATATAACTCAATATTGGTACAGCAAAAAAAGTGTTTCAGTTAACAAAACTTTACGTTTTTTCGAAGGCATAATAAAATATACATGGCAATATTTCGTATAATGTTTTCATCACGCGATGCCATAGCGTGGGGTGATGTTTTGTAGCGGACACAAGCATTTCTACATTTTCGAATTAAAAGGATGCTAAGATCACCCACAATCGTCAAGTACAGCCATATTCCATGTATATAATGTTAATAATAACATGAAACTCTTGCAAACATATACATGAACATGTTAGACAACATCAAACGATTTTAGACCCCAAAGCTCTGAACCATATGATAAAATAAGCATAACCTTGGCATCATTAAGCTTGAAATAACAGTTATATTGCAATGGCATATATTCGTCCAAAAAAAGATATCAGCGATACAATAACGCATTTGCTTTAAAGGCCATATTTTCTGACATGTTAAACATTGACAAAGTTGATGAGAAATATACGCCTACATAATTGAACCGTTAATATATTATAATTATCATCGGCATGTTTTTAACGTTTACTTCTTGTTAATATTCAATGCAAAGTTCGTGTAAATAGCTTAATTGTTTGTGTAGTCCAGAAATAGTATCAGATGATATTGCAATATCGTCAGCGAATAGCAACATAAATATTTCAAGATCAAATGGCGTTATTTATATACCCCTTATGTGCTAGTTTTTTTTAAAGATATTCATATAAATCATTTATAAATAGACAAAACAATGTTGAATTCAAATTATAAACCCTTTCGACGTATTCAACTGGCTTTTTTAAAATCAACAAAATAAACACTTAACGTTTTACCTTTTCTATAAATATATATATATATTATTTAGTAAAGAACAATTGCGTTATCAATCGGTGAATAGCCTTTTATAAAACCGGCTTGTGAATCTGTTAGGCGCCCGTATGCTTCGGAGAAGAACGTTAATCCTTTATTTAGTTTATAAATGTATATTATACTGAAAATATCTTTAAGGGTAATACCAACTGTATTATTAGTTTATTTCACATATTCTTAAAGGTATTTTTACCAGCTTTCGTGCCAAGTGTGTTGATATGTTGTGTTTGTACGTCTATATTGCGGGTATGTTATGTGTACGGATGATAAAACGAACTACCGAAAGTCCGGGCTAAGCGAGCTACAATGTACCATACACCAATATTCGTTGCAGGCATACACGAAGCAAGGCAGGCAGACATGCATGCATGGATACATGCACACAAACACATATGCAAAAATTAGTAAACGTGTTTTAGTATTGAGGAATGTTTCCCCTGCCAAACACACTTACTGGAAAATCAGGGTAGTAAAAACATTTCAAATGTAAATAAAATAAGGTTTATACGGTTAATATTATCATTATTAACCATAATGGGGATGTACAGGGTTCCTGTTTAAAGCTTTTTCTATTGTTTTCAAATAATTTTTATCAAATGTGTGCATAGATAATGATTTCTTAATACGCACACTGACATTAACACAGTTATGCCTGAAAAACTGATAACACATATATATTTTTTGCATAGCTTTAAATACTTAAATATCTTTTTTTTGCAAATTTGGTTCAATGCCAAAATAACCATTGAAATTATCGAACATTCTTTATTAATATGAATAACTTTTACACACATTTAGGATGATAAAAATATAGGTTTGATGAAATGAGACGCAAATGTCCAAGAAATGCTAATCCCCTTATAATTCCAGGCTTTTGCTGACCTGATCAACAAAGAGACTCGCACCCCAGGGCCATACTTTGACCTCTTGTTCGTATAATTTTACTTTAAATTAATTTTGGACGCAAATTTGCTTAGTTTACTTTAAGCAATTAATGAAAATCCTTAAGAAAACAGAGGTTTATTCAATTTAAAATAACACTTAAGTATGTACAAATATATGTAACGTACCTTTGAATTTGCTTTTTACATTGTAGCAGGATCGCGAGCCTTGCGTGGTGTGTTTCTACAACAGTCGTTGACGGACAACTTAAGTTCGATAAATAACGCACGATTGAGGTAATATTGACTGACAATATAAACCAAGGAATTTCGTTGCCTTTATTATTTAATGTTGCCATTTGTTATCATAATGGTCATGAATCGATCGCAACCCCACCATTTACACAACGATACTATGCTTTTGACGATTTACTACGATGATTGCATCCCACTATCAAAAGCTACTTAATTGAATACAATATGTTATTCCTTTTTTGATTTATTACTTTATATTTTATTTCATCGTTTAAGGGCGTCGATGTTTAGTTGCGGTATCTCTACAGTCGTTAACACAACGTTCTAACAAATAACCAATTTCCACAAAATGTGGCAAGTAAGCCTATACCTACGTAATATCGGCAGTACGTAACCTTTCGAGTAGTTTATTGTGACAACGAGCATCACATAGATCCGTTTAATGTTTCACTAAGATTTGCGGTCCTTCAATGTTAAATAGTTCCATACTGGTTCCGTACGATGTATGCGAGACAAATACGTACATGAACGTTAGCTAGAAAATGTTGAAGAAATATTCTTTAAAGACTTAACGTTAACTGACTGCACATATGTGACAAAGATGATACCGACTTACTGTTTGTATATTACCGTGTGTAAACCTTCTGAGAGCTTTGTGTCGGTCCGGCCCATTGCTTGTGTTTGACGCTGTAGAATATACGTACACATGTTTGAAAACGCAATTCTAATGTATGATTTAATACATTGTTAGCGGTAAGCACCTATAATAAAAACGATGTTCACAGCTGTATCTGTTCTTTGTAAAATGGCGTTGGCAATGCTTTACATTTCAAATACACCTAGCGTTCCGACACTACCCCGATGTAATGTTAAATGTTGTCAATTAAATTTTCAAATTAACGACTTTGGATTATTCGATATATATTTCATTTCAAACGTAATCGTTTATTTGATGGAAACTTGTGCAAAATAGTTTACATTACGTAATAGATACTCTTATATTCATTAGCACCAATACAAACCTGCTTTTTCAGTCGGACAAACGCATGTTTATCGCGCCGTCATGACTCTTCTTCATATTGATCGAACAATTCGTGTCAGTAACCTAACATACATGTAATTAGATATTTGAAGTTATCAGTATTAGTTACAAACAAGCATGTAATGTTACACCTGAATATAACAAATTGTTGCTTAAATCGACTTGAACACTTGTCAAATCTATTAACAGTGGTCCGTTACTTTATGCAATAATCATGAAGAGAAGTGGCATGTTATACTTGCATAATAGTATTGAATTGTAGTAGATTCAGAAATACATACTTGTTCCATACAATCATACAATTCTTAACCCTATTTTTCTTCTAACAAAAATAGCACTGTTAAAAAAACACTATCAGATTATGGTCCTCGAATAGTGAGTCTGACAATCTATAATGACCCAATACACATACTATCAAGTGCACATATAGGCATACGTTGAGATTAGTTGTTGCACACAACCGTTTACCTGAGTTTTCTAATAAAACAAATACACAACGCAGCTATACAGTGGGTCACATAAATTGCCTAGATACGTGACCATAAAGGACTAATTTAAAGCTCTTCAAACGTCTATATAGGATGCATCCTTTCGGGCGTTTTTTCTTCCAACAAATGTCGCCGTTTTCTTTATTGCCTGGTCATTTTTTGTTTAATTAAAATCATCTGTTCACGAATAACAAGAAGGACGAGCGTTCTCAATACATCAGAGTCCACAAAGGTGACCTCGACCGAGTCATGTTGTCCTAGTTTTGTATATAATCCGTAAGGTCGATTGCCGCTGACGATCTCGTTGATAATATGCGGTATGATATTTAAACGGCTTTAACTCCTGCCTCATAAAATATGACAAAAGTTGTTTATGTGGAATCACATATCATCCTCAATATTACATATATTTTGCGCAAGGGTAGAAATCATATATATTGCAGAACATTTAATTAAACTAAAACATGAGCCATGTGGTTTAATATTGGAATTCGCATGACATTTCATTTTTAATAAAAATTCAAATTAATACAAACATAGGTATAAAGTTTTGAATTACATTACGTCAATAGACGCTAGTTGCTTTACTTATAAGCATAATACAAATACACATGTCGTTTAGACAGACTTTGATAAACCATTTCTAATATTTCCACAGAAGACTGACCTTTTTTAACATAGATTTTTTTAATTAAACGACATATTTCATAAGCCAAACTGCATTAATTGACATGTTCATTAATGGTTCAATTAATAGTTATTTTAAGAACACTGTTGATTTTGAAGAAGCATTTGATTTGGTTAATCACTCTGTTCTACCACATGGACTTACTTTTTCGGCGTATCTGTCTAAGCCAGCTTTTCACTTTACGTGACCTTTGTTAGCGTTCAATAGAAATCAAATAAAACTTCCCGCGGCTATATACAAATGAATACACTTTATTGGCTGCATTGGCTGATCTGAGCACTTTACACAGAACATTGGCAACACAACCGCGTTCTTGTATTAAAGCATGTAACACTGATCACTGAAGGGGATGCGGACTTCTATTTGGTGAGAATAATTTGGAATTTATAACATGTTTTTTCTTAGTTTACGAAGCATTATAGCATTAATCACACGTCTTTAAAATCAAAAGAAGCTGAAGTTTACATGCCGTAAAGGGGCGATCACTAAAACGCATAGGTCACATAACCCCAAACCGGAACTCCTGTTTACAGGGTTACATGCAGTCAATTTGATATATAGCACACATTGTTCAGTGAATGCTGCCTATGATTTGTAAAATAGAATGCAAATGGTTGTTTTTGGTATTTATTTGAAGGTATATTTGTAAGCAATAAGAAAAAAAAGCCATTTTTGTGCTCTACTTTTTCTGTTGATGGTTCCCGGCTTTGAAAGTAGGTCATACTATTTAAGCACAAAATGGTCGCCTGCACAGCTGTCAAACCGATTTGCCTATTCTAAGGTGAATATTTTCAGTTACAACGTATAGAATTCAATGACATCCATTTTTTTCAAAAGATTATGCATTTATCTTTCTAATGATGTATGATGATATAGTGGGTCATTGCTTGATCATGGTAAAAATTGATATCCAACATCAACTATTTTATATGTAATATAGAAGGAAATTAATTGCGCATGCGTTACCCAAACGTAAAAACGACGATCAAGATAAGGTTGGAGGTTACATTACGCTAATTCCGATCTGGGTCGAAATCTCTTTCCGAGCCACGTTTTCAGCAAAACATCGATATTTAAGAATCAATTATTTATTTTAAACATCAAACATTAAAATTAAAACAACGAAACAATAATAAACACCATAATAACGGACACCAATCACCGTCTGCATGGTCCTTCTTTGTTCATATCGTATGCATTTTTCAAAGTTACCAACCGTTATAATGTAAATTGTCTGCGTTTCCCGTATGCGTTTTAGAGAGACCCCGAAACTGTGCAGTGTTTAGTGAGACCCACTAAATTTGTAAACAGCGTAGTAATACTCGTCAACGTCTTATGTAAAAAAAAATAGTAATAATTTATACTAGTGTTTGTCTATTGCAATATTTATGTTACTGATATGTAAATTAAACGTGTAATTACTATTAATCGCTACAAGTGGCATCATAATCATAAAAAAAACATCATAAAGACATTAGTAGTTTGTTTGACACTTTTTCCTCTACCGGTATAATGCAGCAGGTGGGGTATCGAATTTATTAAACAAAATTTAGATTGGAAAACTGGTTTAGTACCTACCTACCAGTTTACAGTTAGTTCGTCACGCATGACTGAACAGTCTAATTGTCGAATTACCTACCAAACAACAGTGTGACAAGCAATTGAAATTCAGACAATAGGTACAATACGGTACACTACGACAGAAGATCAGTCGAGGGTGACCGAGCCAGAGCATTGTTTTTCTTTTATCGTGATTGTAGTGATTAAAGTAAAAGTAAAATCACGCGGTTATGACTACAAACAATGAATAAAAGACCCCATTCATCAACAGCAAGTGAAAGTGCTTTAACAGACGATAGCCGTTTAGAACCATCAGTTTTTGAAACACCCGTAGCATCAAAGCAAAATAAGAGACATAATAAAAAGACAAAGACCGACAAAGCTATATCAAACCAGAAAAGCCTGACTGATTTCATGACAAGTAAAGAAACGGAAATGCCAGCAGATCAATCGCAATCATCGATCGAAAAGCGCTTAAAAGAGATCAGCTCAAAATTGTCAAATGTACTCACAAAAGATGACAGCTTAATCATAAAAAATATCATAAGGGGAAACGCTCGAAGAACTTAAAGAGAAACTTCTGGGCTCAATCGAAGGGAATATGTTCGAACAAGCAAAAGAGGTCGAGTCGCTCAAACAACAAATCGAGGAAAAAAATCTTGAAATTGACTTGTTAAAACAAAAAGAACAATCCTCAGAGAAAGCGCATGAGGCCAGTCTTAACGACCTGGAACAGTACGGTCGACGAAACAGCGTCCGAATTACTGGCCTTCTGAATGACACCGAAAACCAAACTTCAAATGCCGTTGCTGAACAATCGGCTAATCTGATAAATCAAAAATTGGGAATACGTATAGAATATAGAGACATTGATGTGGCACATAGGCTCGGCAAATACATTCACAATAAAAACAGACCAGTAATTGTTAAATTTGTGAGACGCCAGACAAAAATAGACATCATGAAAAGAGCGAAATTACTAAAGGGCACAGGGATTTTCATCAATGAAGATCTTACCAAAAAAAAATGCCGAGGTTCTTGCGTCGCAACGCCTGAAAGAGCCTACGCTTATAGACAGAGCATGGTCCTACGAAGGGAAGTTGTTTGCTAGATTTAGAGGCAGTGACCGACCTGAGCAAATAAAATCTAACCAATATCAGACTTGGCTTAGTAAGCCGTGGCCAGGAAAGGACAACACCTCGTACGCCAGGAAGGTGTCATCAAGCGACAGAAACGTCCCGTCATCAACACAGAAAATGTAACAGCGATGGTGCTCAAATAAGACTGAGATATAAATCTACATCTCATTAAAAATCGACAAAAATACATATATGTTTATTTATACATAACCAATTGTAATAAACTTAGGTATAAGAACAACACAAAATTGTATGCATATCCTATCGTAGTAAACTTAGGTAAAAGAGCACAACACTTTATACATAACTTATTATAATAAACTGAGGTAAAAGACACAAAATAGTAGCATAAGTCAACAAACAATATTATTTAAAAATATATACAGATATGCCTTGGTAACATACTTCCGGACCAAAACGTCAAGTAAAGTTGTATATTGTATTTGTATAGAAAGCAACTGTACAATATATTTAATTTCATCACTTATCACTGTGTTTCTCATAGTTTGCTTTTTTCAGAAGCAGATTTTTTTATTAAAAGAACTGCGTTCGTATTAATTTACAAATGCATATCACTTATTACTGTGTTTTCTCATAGTTTATTATTTTCAGAAGCAGATTTTTTTATTAAAAGAACTGCGTTCTTATTATTTTAAAAATGCATATAACAGTATATGGATTTAATGTATTTTGTGTGCATTTCTCCCCGGTAGATCTGCACCTTCTTTGATTATATTTGTTTATATAGCTCATAGACAACTATCCAGACACCTACTCATGTTAAATAACAGAACTTCCACGTTCAAGTCAATCAAGTTAAGAGTAAAACAACCATTCTGTGTTGAGGATAATTATTTTGTCAATTTAGCTGTACATATTTACGCATTTCCTGTGTTGAGGATTATCGTTTTGTACATTTTAGCATGTTTACTTATTTTTTATCCTAGACATATAACACCTACATTGTTATAATTACGCACTTAAGAACATTGATCTATATTTATATATGAAGCGTATGGGGCTTAGAATATATGTATTACAAAAATACAAAAAAATATATGCTACACATACAAGTGTGTGTAGTCAGTATATTGTATTTTGCTATACAATTTAACTTCACGTATGTTGTCAATTAACATCTTTCTAAGCCGGGCAACAGATTTTTGTAATCCTCTTGTTAATAAAATTTAAAATATTTCCCACGCTCACACACACGCATGTACACAACCAGCACACACACATGCACACACGCATACGAGCACGCACAATCCCGCACGCGAGCTCGCGCACACGTACGAACGCGCGCTCGCACAAACACAAACCATACACAAACAAGCACACATACACACACGCGCGCACGAACCACGCACACGGACACACATTCACACACACGCGCATACACACACATACTTGAATCCGCGCGCACACTCCTTGACACGAACAAGCACAACACACGCGCATTACACACGCGCGGAACACACGCACACACACCCGCACGCACAAACACACATACACACACGCTCCGAATCATCCCCCACACAATTTGTATTGTCATATTATTATTATTATAAGTTACCATACAATCAACGGTGTTATATATATATACGGTTTGTTTTCTCAATCACTATTTGAAGTAGTTTGTGTATTTCCATTATACTGAAGTGCGCTTTCTATGCCTCTCATGAACTGTGATTTAAGATATTTATCCATATCTGTATTAACATATGTAAGGTATATATTGTATATACTCTACAAATCCACTTCACTTATGTTGTCAATTAACCTCTTTCCAAACAGGACAACATATTTTTGTAATCTTTTTTGTTAATACAATTTACAATATTTATAGAGAGTAAGACGCTCATAATTTTTGTTACAATAGTATAAACACATCTGGTGGTAAGTCTAGTTCATTTTTTTTCGGAACTAGATTAACTGTAGGCCAGATACAGGCAAAGCGAGAATACAAGAGTAACATTCCAAAGGTACAAAATGCTTAAAAACTTTTCCTTATCAATCAAAAACGTATGAATGTCCGTCACTCGATCTAATTAGTTTTTCGTTTTCGTACATTGTTAGATCGACAATGCGACGGACATAAGAATGTACTCGTGTATATGTCTCTTGATCTCAACACATTTCGTGTAATTTTGAAATGTGCTTAACGTCTCCTAGATAACATATTACTAAAACGTGTACTGATTGCATTAATTGTGTTTAACAATAAATGAGGATATACAGATATATTCAATAGATGATTTCAAATACAATAGTTGCATAGATTCTTTTTAACTATCATGAACCTCTTAACAAATAATAACACAACAAATGTTTGTATCAGGATAACTTTTTTGTCATTGCAATAGTCTTGCTATAGTCGTTATTGTAACATAAGCTTATTTATTATTATAACGTGTCTTACGAGATACATGTACTCACAGTGAAAAATAATAATACAGCGAGAAGTTTGAAACACATGCATGTATACACACATACACTCAAACGTATACAAACACACAAAACACACGCGCGCACTCAACCGCAGACACACGCGCATCCGCATACGCGCACACATGCATACGTACACACACAAACACACGCACTAGCGCACACACCCGCACAACCGCGTGTTTTTACACAACTAGCACACATACACATACGCGCGCGCTCGCTTGCGCACACACAAGTGCGCACACACGCATACAAACACACAAAACACACGCGCGCACTCAACCGCAGACACATGCGCATCCGCACACACGCGTCCTTTTTTCTTTTTACACAACCAACACACGCACACATACACATACGCGCGCGTTCTCGCGCGCACACACGCATGCGTGCACGCATACACACGCACTCGCGCACACACCCGCACATCCACGATTTTTTTACACAACTAGCACACACACACACACATACGCGTGCGCTCGCTCGCGCGCACACACACAAGTACGCACACACACGCATACATGCACACACACACGCGCGCTCGCGCACACACACGCACACTGGCTCAGGAACCCACAACTGTACACAAACAAGCACACACGCGCATACACATTCACACACACGCGCATACACACACACACACACACACACACACACACACACACACACACACACAAACCCGTGCGCACACTCATTTACACGTGCATGCACAACACACGCGCATAAAACGCGCACGCAACACGCGCGCACACACCCGCACACACAAACACACACGCACCGAACCACCCTCCACACACGATCAAGAAGTTATTATTATTATTATTATATTATTATTATTATACGTTACCATACAATCTAACGTTTTATATGTGTACTTTTTGCTTCTCAGATCACTATTCGTCTATCAGTTTGTGTATTTTCCAGCCAACGGAAGTACGCTTTTTTGTGTCTCTATTGGGGACTTGTCGTTTTATTGTTGTTGTTTTTTCTCATTATTGTTATTCTTTTTCATTTCTTCTTTTTCTATGGAAAATTTATCTGTTTGTATCCATAATTTTTGTTTTCTATTTTTGTTTGCATATGTAGACATCTTATGTCTTATAGTAGAATCTAACTGGACATATTTTAAAATAGAAACTTACTGGACAAACACACACAAATTATCATTTATATCACCCACCACTTTTTTAAATGATTAAATTATGTACTCTAAATGTTAAAGGGCTAAACAATAAAGACAAACGCATAAAAATTTTCAAATGGTTAGACGAAAAAAATAATAGTATATGCCTATTACAGGAAAGTCACTTAACACATACTTTAGCACAAACCTTAAAAGATGAATGGGACGGAGACATCTATCTTAGTGGACAACATACTAATAAACAAGGCATTGCCTTTCTGATAAAAAATAATATAGGGATCACAGTCGATAACTTTAATGAAATAATAATTGGCAGACAAGCAAGTATAGATATCAAAATACACGAAACACAATTAATATTAATCAACATTTACGGCCCTAACATAGATGATCCGACATTTTACGAAACATTACAATCCTTTATAATTAATAATCAAGATAAAAACATTATAGTCGGTGGTGATTTCAATACTGTTCTTAACCCATTATTAGATCAAAGAAAGGGAAACCTTTATACTCATCCTAAAAATAGAAACATTTTAAATAACATACTTGAAAACTACAATATGATAGACATATGGCGCACAGTTAATCCCAACGAAAGCAAATACACCTGGCACTCAAGCACAAAACCAACAATATTTTGTAGATTAGACTATTTTTTAATATCAGAGTCACTTTTATTGAAACATGTAACATAAAACCAGGATTTATGACTGACCACTCTCTAGTTGAATTTAAACTGCACAAAATACAACCTGAAAGAGGCCCAGGATACTTTAAAATTAACAACAGCATCTTATTGGATACACAATATCAAACACAAATAAAACAGGAAATATTGAATACAGTTCAAAATAATAAAGATGCAAACCCAAACACCTTATGGGAAGTAATTAAAGGAAATATACGTAACACAACAATTAGATACACATCATTTAAACAAAAAGAAACATACAAACTTGAAACTGAAACCATCAAAACCATTGAAACACTTGAAAAACAATTGCATCAAACCAACACAAATGATACCACCGACATTGAAAATGAAATAACATTAAAAAATCAAATATTAGATGGAATCTATCATACACATCTCAATGGAATAATACTAAGAGCGCGTGCACAGCATGTTGAACACAATGAAAGAAATACAAAATACTTCGCAAACATTGAAAAACGTAGAAGTGAACAAATAACTGTTCACAAATTAGTAGTCAATGGCAAAGATATAACAAACATAACTCAAATACTAGAAGAACAACGTTTATTTTTCGAAACCCTCTATAAACGAAAAAATGTTGAAAATAACACCCTTTTTAAAAATACACATCACGCTTTAAACCAAGAGGAAAAAGAACTGTGCGACGGATTGCTTAATGAATATGAATGTGGATTAGCCCTAAAAGAAATGCAAAATAACAAAAGCCCAGGATCTGATGGCATCACAATCGAATTTTATAAAATATTCTGGAATGATATAAAAACCTATCTAATTAATTCACTTACCTATTCATTTAACAACGAAAACTTAACTACGCTACAAAAACAAGGTATAATATCACTTATTCCAAAACCTGGAAAAAAACTTAGAGTCCTTATCAAACTGGCGCCCGATTAGTTTACTAAACAATGATTATAAAATTGCAACTAAAAGTATAGCAAACAGAATAAAAAAATATTACCATCAATCATTTCAAAATCTCAATCTGGTTTCATAAAAGGACGTTACATTGGTGAAAACGTTCGTCTTATCCAAGAATGCATAAACTATTTCAACAATTCAAACAATCCTGGTCTAATATTCTTTGCAGACTTTGAAAAGGCATTCGATTCGCTTGATCATTCATTTATGTTCTCTTGCTTAGAAAATATGAACTTTGGTGAAAGTCTCATTCAATGGGTCAAACTATTCTATACCGATATTAACAGTATAATGATTAACAATGGCTTCTTTTCAAACAGTTTTAACATCGAACGAGGGGTTCGACAAGGATGTCCACCCTCATCATCGCTATTTATTATTTGCATCGAGTATCTATCACATCACATCCAATCAAATACACACATAAAAGGCATATCACTAGAACCTGATGAAGATATCAAATAGTCCCTATTTGCTGACGATGCGACTTATTTTTTAAAGGACAATTACGATTCTTTCCATAACCTTATAGAGTCACTAACCCTTTACGGAATGACATCTGGTCTTAAACTAAACAAAAGTAAATGTACTGTGCTACGAGTAGGTAAATCAAAACAAAGTAATGTCCTATATAAAAAAGAAATGAAATTTAATTGGACATCCGAGGAAGCCACAACGTTAGGAATTACTTTCACAAATAATGAAAAGGATATAGTTCTTAAAAACATACCACCTAAATTACAGAATTTTAAAAACTGCTTAAAATCATGGCATCACCGTAAACTTACACTTATCGGAAAAAAACACAGTATTGAAAACGTTTGCACTTCCTAAATTAATTTATGTATTAACAGTTCTCCCAAATCCACCAAATGATGTTATTAACGATATAAAATCAGCAATATTTAATTTCATATGGGACGGTAAGCCTGATAAAATAAAACGAACTCAGTTAATTCAATCTGTAGAAAATGGAGGTATCAAATTAACGAACATTGACTCATTCTTGAATGCAATCAAATGCAGCTGGGTTAAAAGATACCTAGATAATACCAATACAAGTAAATGGAAATTATTCTACCAGAAAATCCTAAAAAAATATGGTGACTCCTTACTCTTTGAATGCAACATAAGCAATACTATCTTACATGAAATTGCAAACGAAAACATATTTCTGTCTGATGTTCTATTAGCATGGAGTGATGTCACTCATAACCTAGAAACCCAAACCAACAGTAAAATTATTTTATGGAACAATAAAGACATAACTTTAAACAATAAGACGTTTTTCTATAAAGATTGGTTTGAACGAAGCATTAAATTTGTCGACCAATTATATGACTACAGAATTAAGGATTTCTACTCTTTTGGTGATATATGCTACATATACGGAATACCTTCAAATAATTTTCTGAAGTACTACACACTAATCAAAAGCATACCCATATATATTAAATCTTAAATCAATACAAATAATACACCATGTACTCAAACAACATTCGTAGAAAACATACTTGGAAGAAAAAACAAACCTAATAAAATATTGTACACACTACAAATTAAAAACCCTACAGAAAACTCCAAAACCCAAAATAAATGGCAAGTCCTTTTCGGAGAACATGAACTTAATTGGAAACACATATTTACCATGCCATATAAAGCAACTATTGAAAGCACACTGAGAAATTTTCAATATAAATACATCCATAGAATTATAGCTACAAATAAATATCTCTTTAAATGCAAATTATCTAACTCAAATCTGTGTGACTTCTGCGGTGAAAACATCGAAACTATAGAACATCTTTTTTGGGAGTGCAAACACATCCAGCCTATTTGGAATCAATTAGTATCTTTTCTTGAACAACAGCAACTAAACGTTAAACTATCTTTCTTAAATGTAAGTTTCGGAATTTATTCATTGAAATCAATAGACTGTAATAATATTGTGAATTGTATTCTTATATTGATGAAATATTTTATCTTTAACATGAAGTACAAAAAACAAGTACCAAATTTTAATTGTTTTGTCCATAGTCTTAAACTAAAAATCCAGATTGAGAAAGAAATAGCCCTCAGTAATGACACATTACAAATCTTTGAGCAAAAATTGAATCGGATTAAATTCTCATAATGTTTGTCCACTTATATATACATTTCACTCTAATGTTAGTTTATCTTTCTAAAATATTTGTGTATATTTTTTTCAATCTTATATGATCATTGTGAATATACAAAAAACACACAAGTCCAGCCAGTATGCTTTCTTCCGACTTTATACAACTCATCATTTTTCATAACTATTCTTCTGTTGTTCTTTTTTTTCTCTTTAGAAAAAATATATATTAGCATATATTGTATAACATGTCTGAACTTTATTGCTTTGTACAATCACTATGTTGTATGATCATATACATGTATACATTGTATGTATTATATTGAATAAAAAAAAATTGTTATGGAACTGTATTTCCTCACATTTAATTTATGCCGGTGTACTGCGGTTGTGTATTGCGTATCAAACCCAAGAAAGAATCGACGATTGCTGAAGATTTTTTCATTTCAAGATGAAAAGAATAATTAATTAAAGATTTCACAAAGCGCATATTATATCTAGTTCTTCGGATTGTCAATGTACAGTCCAGAGCTCTGGCTGCCATTATGTTTTTCGGTTGCAATTTAATTCAAACACCCGATTGATTGACGATGTTGACCTAATTCTTGATTATTTGCTATATTCCAGTTCGGCAGTTGGTTTACGGAAGTTTCGTAATACTGCAGTTTCGTCCCACTGAATTTACTGTAGAAAACGGGTAGAGTGTTCGTCACAATGGTAATATATAGGTGTGAATAATACAGAGAAACTTTAGCGCCTTTGATTGACACCTTTCTTCGATGTTTAAACAACAGTTTTTTTGTGCTGTTCTGTTCATTAATTAAATACATTTAAACTCAATAAACGGTATAATATTATACATGTACTCATATATTTACATTTCACAACACATCCATTTATTTGTAAACAATATTACACCTAACATAAATACTCACATATAAAACATAAAGACATAATCAAATACAACACAAATTCACAATACATTTAAATACGCGGCCTATAAGGCATACATGATAAACTCAAGCACAAGCATTGTACACCCGATGTTTTACAATGATCCATTCGTTGACCTCTATTATTTTCCCTATATGTAAATGATTTTCCCATAATGTTTAGTGAAAATCCAATGTGTATGTTTAAGACATCGATAAGATAAAAAGAGACTATATACAGATATAACACGTTCACAAAACTCATGTCAGAAATATGAGTTTCTTTCATGCGTTAATACTACCGCTAACAATCAAAAGGCAGAATAACATCTTTATAATAAATTATGTATTCTTTTTTTATTTACTGCTATGACACTTAGTTGCAATATTTCAACTCTCAGCTTTATAACCCAATGGTTAGCTGAGAGTTGCAATGCGCCGTCTCTTGCCCATGGGTGCAAAATTTAATCAACGATGCATGGGTTAAGGAACACTGAAACTGAAACTGATCAAAGTTTACCTGTCTTAACCACAAACTCATACAAATGGTACCATTAAAGCAATAAATAATTGCTTTTTATTGACTTAATTTTGCTTTCGTACGCCATATTGGAAAATTGACCCAATATTGGTTAGGTCGCAGTACACCAATATTTTGCACGTCGGGTTATGTGTTGGAGCCTATAAAGTCGATAACAATGTGGTATTCGATACAGAATACACTGTTTTAAATTTAAATATAAAAATGTCAGCGAGAAAAGTGTGCTGAAACATCGTCGTGTTTTTATAGGGTGCATGCAAAGGATAACATCCGTAGGTTGCCATTCAGGTAAATTTAATATGTTTATGAAGTTTATTCACTATTTTCCTCAATTTGTTTCGAACGAAGTCTGTTTAGTGAAGCGATCGGATTCTCTGCGCCCACGTTATGAAGGGGTGCATATGGACTGACAGAGCCGCCATAGCAAAAATTATCAAAGGCTCTGGCAGTCCGTTTATATGGACTACTATGACACTCAAACATCAAGATGTTAATAAGTCGAACAATGTTAGCCGACGCTGACACGCTTGTTCGTGGTCGTTGATTGGACTTAACATTTATGTAAATCTGTATAAACAGATCAACACGATCTGCAATAATTTTTCAGATAACTTAACTAAATTATTATTCTCGTTTATTTCTTAATCAGCGTTAATTACAACCCTACAACCTAAATTTTAATATAGACTGTAAGTGTTTTGTTTATAAAGTGTTGTATATATTGTCATGTATTGCATGTGCAATTGGTCAACTGCTATAAATAAACGACTAGCGGTTATTAATAATGACTACTCTCATGATGATGAATCTTGATTTTATTTGTCCTATACATTGTGATTATTTCTGTAGTTTGAGTTTGGCTAGCCATCAGCCGGTCATAACCCCCATTTCTATGTATTGGCCGTTCCAGGGCGATGACCAAGGCTTTAAAAATGAGCCATACTCGGTGAAAAGGGGGTTTCATGCATGTGTGTGAAGTGTCGTCCCAGATTAGACTATGCAGTCCGCACAGGCTTATCGGGGAAGACACTTACCGCCTTTACTTATTTTATTTATTCTTTTTTTTTTATATTTAATATAATACATGCAATGTATACATGTTTATGATCATACAACAAAGTGATTGTACAAAGCAATAAAGTTCAGACATGTTATATAAGATATGCTAATATATTTACTTTTTTGGTTTCATTAAGATTAAAACAAAAAAAGAACAAAAAAAATGGGTTAATATGTTTTTCTTTGGTTGTTTGTGATAGGTGTTTTTTTAAGAGAAAAGAAAAGAACAACAGAAGAATAGTCATGAAAAATGATGAGTTGTATAAAGTGGGAAGAAATCATACTGGACTTGTGTGTTTTGTTGTATATTCTCAATGATCCTATAAGGTTGAAAAAAAATATACAAAATTATTTTAGAAAGATAAACTAACATTAGAGTGAAATGTATATAAGTGGACAAACATTATGAGAATTTAATCCGATTCCATTTTTGTTCAAAGATTTGTAATGTGTCATTACTGAGGGCTATTTCTTTCTCAATCTGGATTTTTAGTTTAAGACTATGGACAAAACAATTAAAATTTGGTACTTGTTTTTTGTACTTCATGTTAAAGATAAAATATTTCATCAATATAAGAATAAAGTTCACAATATTATTACAGTTTATTGATTTCAATGAGTAAATTCCGAAACTTACATTTAAGAAAGATAGTTTAACGTTTAGTTGCTGTTGTTCAAGAAAAGATACTAATTGATTCCAAATAGGCTGGATGTGTTTGCACTCCCCAAAAAGATGTTCTATAGTTTCGATGTTTTCACTGCAGAATTCACACAGATTTGAGCTAGATAATTTGCATTTAAAGAGATATTCATTTGAAGCTTCAATTCTATGGATGTATTTATATTGAACATTTCTCAGTGTGCTTTCAATAGATGCTTTATATGGCATGGTAAATATGTGTGTCCAATTAAGTTCATGTTCTCCGAAAAGGACTTGTCATTTATTTTGGGTTTTGGAGTTTTCTGTAGGGTTCTTAATTTGTAGTGTGTAAAATATTTTATTCGTTTTGTTTTTTGTTCCAAGTATGTTTTCTACGAATGTTGTTTTGAGTATATGGTGTATTATTTGTATTGATTTAAGATTTAATATGTATGGGTATGCTTTTGATTAATGTGTAGTACTTCAGAAAATTATTTGAAGGTATTCCGTATATGTAGCATATATCATCAAAAGAGTAGAAATCCTTAATTCTGTAGTCATATAATTGGTCGACATATTTAATGCTTCGTTCAAACCAATCTTTATAGAAAAACGTCTTATTGTTTGAAGTTATGTCTTTATTGTTCCATAAAATAGTTTTACTGCTGGTTTGGGTTTCTAGGTTTTGAGTGACATCACTCCATGCTGATAGAACATCAGACAGAAATATGTTTTCGTTTGCAGACTTAACTTGAAATTTGCTTTGAATAGACTTTCGTTAAACCAAAAATATCATAAAAGAGGAAAATGTCGTTCCTGATTTGCCCCTGCGGACTGCACAGGCTGATCTGGGACGACACTTTATGCATATGCAGTAAAACCCTTTCTCTCAGAGCACGTCCAAAATGCATAATGTTAAATGTCTTACTGTATGTTTTGTACAGGCTATTGGCTTACAAGAAAAATATGAGCGGACAAGAATTTCTGAATGATTCTGGGGTTTATTTTTCTGTATAAGAACAAAAGATCCCATTAACCACTGCCATTTACATCGGATAAGATATACACGTTTAGTTTATCTTAGTTCATTTGAAGTAGACGTCAAAATTGAACGAATAAAAAGTTGTCTCCAAACCATCGATTTGAATGCGCATAGAATACTTTGTATTTTCTGACAAACATATTAAATTGTAAAATGATTATTATGATGTTATTAAAGGTCATTACTGGGAAAATCCGCAGACTATCGAAACGGCGTATTAAATTTGCAAATGTTATATTGGGAAGTAATATAAATTCAATATATATATCAGCATGCAATCAATCAAAACCATTTCAATTGCTTTCAATTAAAGTATTTTAAAATAGTTTGGACGTTTGGTAATTTTTTAAATGTAAGAGCGATAAATTGTGCTTTAGTGAACGAAAAACTATAGCCATTAACTGCGAACTCAAGATTCTTTGATGACATAAAGACTATGACAGCCATCAACAGTATCTAATAACCAATCAACTCCGTATATCACACAATGTCAAATCCAATAGGCATGGTGGTCACGACTATAAGGGTCGTGTTTGTGAAAGGGGGTTTAATAAATGTGCGTAAAGTGTCGTCAAACTTTCCGCCTTAACTGTATTTTGCTAAGAAAAGACTTTCTTTAAACAGAAAATATCATAAATTGTCATAAAAGCGGAAAATGTCGTCCCTGATTAGCCTGTGCGGACTGCCCTTTTCACAGAGCACGGATCATATATTTGGGCACAAACGTACAAACCATGCGTCTCAGAAGTATTGCAGAAGGAGATCGTTCGCGCTCACATTCCTTTGTAGACAGCAACTGATTCCAACTAATCTTCGCGGCGTGACTTCTTTTCGATTTAGATTTGATGGCTTAAAGCATCCGTAATTGTCAGTTCAAAAGGAACAATTGCCTCAACGCAAGCATTAGAAACTGTCATTTATCGAGGAATTTTGTGGGATCAAAAGACTGCCACATTTAGGCTGTTATCATTCTGTCCAAACATTTTGTTTATATTTAGGTTTTCTAACGTTTTGTTTACAGATACATACACACGCAACGATCGGCCTTTTCGGTTTTAAATTGCAATATTGGTAGGTATTGGAAAAGCTTTTTTACATATAGAATTCACATGTCATAGTCCACGAAAAAGTCATTTGCAGAGGATAACCTTATAATTAATTGCCTTTTTTGTGACATTCTTTTTTTAGCAGAAGCAGTCAAACACTTTAGACATGTATATCAGTATATGTTGCAGAAGTACCACAGATGCTGTGAGTTCTGAATTATTATGAGTAATGCCCATGGAACATTGTCCCAACCATTTATTTTGCGTTTTATTTTATGTACAGGAACTTGATTTAATTTAAGCTATCATTAGCACTGTTTATGAACAATGTAAACTTAATATAAAACATGAGATAGGTTCATTGTATGTATATTTCGAATTGCAAAGTTCATTTCTTATGCACAGAGTGACAAGTTATTCATGAGATACCAAGCGATTTTTAAATTTGTGTTATTTCGGCTGATACAAAACAAGCGCACATGCAGCCGAACCTACCAAATTTTCGCTCATTTCGGATACATGACTCCAATTTCCGGTTCCGGTATCAAAGCATTCTACGTCAACAAGTCGCTTGCATACCGTCCAATCATACCCGCCAATGACGTAGATTTTGTCACCGATCACAGCACTTCCGAACTCAGAGCGAGGCTGAGTCATGCGACATACAAACGTCCACTGATTCATCATTGGGGAATATCTGCAATAAAAAAAAATCAAATTGCGGTATACGTACATGTTTCCTATTTAACAGTTAGTTTATATTAATGTTTTGTATAATACGGACCTTGCCGAAATGTAAAAAAGACAATCTAGATTGACAGAAAGTCAGGTTCTTCATGGTTTCATTTCAGAAGAAAATGTCATTTAAATTTCTCAGAATTTTCAATAAATTTGAGTACAACACATTCATTCACAAACCATTCGTATTAAACTTAACTCAAGAATTCAAACGGCTTCAATTATCAAAGTAATGCCACACAATTTTAACAATGGTTACTTATGGGCCAAACAAACAGTGATTTAGATCGTTTAACAAGTGACAAACTTGTAATTATCGTTATTATACGTGTTTAACATACGAACTATTTCGTTGCTTGTTATGTCATTTGGTAGAAAAACCAAGAATGACCAACTACAATGATTCGCCTCGAGTCCGGTAAGAAACCATACAATTTAATAACTAGTTATATTAATTATTTCTACCTTTCAATAGTGTCCGTGCAGACGATCTTCTCGGCGGCGTCGATAGTTGCGCCCCCGACCAAATACAAGTGCCCGGAAATTGGGCACAGGTGCGCGTAGAAGCGCGGAATGCTGAGCGGCTTTAATATCTCCCATTTGTTCTCAGCGGGGCTGTACCTCTCTACGCGACTCGACAGAGCTTTGCTACCTACATATAACAATCACAGAACGTTGTTTATCACAAATACTAGACCACATTAGTATTATCACAACTCAAAACAAAATCGTGTAAAATATGTTCAAAAGTTTATCTTAAAATTAAATTCTCATTCATCAAAGAAACGATCTAAAACAATTTTAGTTTCGGTAGAATATTGAATGTTATCAAACTTACCAGAGCCACCGACGGCGTACAGTTTGCCGTTGAGACATGCGACGGCGGCACAGCGGCGGGGACCGTTGAGTTCCTTCACTTCCTGCCACGTGTCTGAACTTGGGTCATAGCGCTCCACGCTGGACAAACATTCGTCATGGCTAACGCGGCCGCCTGCTCAATGAGAGTAATACCGTAACCAGCATGAGTATTGAGCATCGATCTATAAATTACTTGTGATCATGTATTACAATCTAAGAGCTGTCCACGCGATTTTTCTTGCGGTTTGATAGTTTCGCCCCATTGGTGCAAAAAGTTACCACGTGTCATTGAAATTAGAAGGCAAATGGTACCCTTTTGAACCCATGGGGAGGAATAATGCAGCTTGTCTGTCCGTATTCTAATATAATGACAACACAGACGCATTTGGAGCTGAGTATCCGTAGTAGTTATATAGCATATGTTATGAAAATATTATAAATTAAAAACAGAAATGTGACCCTGCAAAAAAGATTTTCAACGTTCACCAATTAATTTAGTTGATTAAAGTGAAGCTATCTCTGCATCATCCACACACATTTAGAGCACATTACCTCAATCTAAAGTCAAGTTCATAACCAAAACCATGTTGCCTTTATAAGCAGTAATGATTTTGACCCAACTAGCGCCATATGTAATCCAACCCTAATGCTGCATGTAAGCTACCTACAAACACAATTACAGCACGATACCAGCGTCTTAGAAACAGTTCTTTAGCGAAATACTTTTTCTTTATTGTAAAAAAACTGTGACATTGACACCGCCAGCTTTTATGCAAATTATCCGCCAATCGAAGTGTGATTTTGTCATGGTAACACTTTACAGGTATTCATTTGAAAATTCATACATATCTGCGGGGTCATTGTGTGAGGTCACTGACCAAAGTCCATTACTCTGACCTAACATTTCGCAAAATTATGTCCCTTTATTTAGAATATACATGCATGCATCCTTTTAGGAAAAGCCAACAAATAAAACTTACCAAATCACACACCGTATACACCGTTATTATTTAAATAGCATTGGTTGATATATAATGGACCAGCGTTGTTTGTACCGAGGTATTAGTGGGTTTTTTTCTAAACTCGGGCGAATCCGGGATCAGTCTATTGAGGGGCCTTTTCACAGATTTTGGCATGTTTTGAAGTTTGCAATTAAATGCGTTATATTGATAAATGTAAACATTGTAAATAAAAAGCTCCAGTAAAAAATAAAAAAATAAATTAAAAAAAGAAAAAAAAGTAACCCGCATTAGGGCTCGAACCACTGACCCATGGAGTACTGGAGTAAAAGTCTGCCATTTAGACCACTCGGCCATCCGTCTTCACACAATTAATGATGTATTTTATACTTTTTATAAGCAGTCCTCGTAGTTTCACAAAATATAACGACAACAACAGAACTCTCCAAATTATTCAATCGTTTCGCGTTGCAAAGCATTATAATTATCTGGTTTTTAAATCGTCAAAAGATGCATATTATGGCTATTTTAGAGCACGGTAAATGTTCAGTATTACGGTTTCTTCACAAATATTATAACTAAAACGAAAATTGGCGAATCTGAAACAACTTTTTTCATTTTGTCAATTTACCAAAACGTGAAAAGGCCCCTTTAGATGTGCAACTAATTAAAAGGGACCTTTTCGCAGATTTTGGCATGTATTGAAGTTTTACATTAAATGCTTTATATTGACAAATGTTAAAAGATTTGATATAAAAAGCTCCAGTAAACAACAAGAATACAATTAAAGAAAGAAAAAAAGCAACCCTCAACTGGGCTCGAATCACTGACTCCTGGATTAAAACCTAACGCTTAGACCACTGGGCCATCCGTGCTCATAAAATGATTGGTGTATTTTATACTTTATATAAGCAATCCTCTTAGTATCACAAAATATAACAACAACAGAACTTCCCAATTTTTCAATTGTTTCGCGTTGCAACGCTTCATAATTTTCAGGTTTTTAAATCGTCAAAAGATGGATATAATGGATATTTTAGAGCATGCTAAATGCTCAGTATTATTTTTTCCTCACAAATATCATAACTACAACGAAAATTTGGGAATCAGAATTTATTTTGTCAATTTACCAAAACGTAAAACGGCCCCTTATATCCCTCAACGAGAAAGTCGTGCAGTATTTTACGCTAAACAATCATGCAAGCCATCTTTTAAGTACCATACCAACCCGATACCGTATTTATATAACCGATAATAATTTCAGATAGTTTTTAATCGCAATTAAATTAAAATTGTTTTTTTCCCGTTGAATAGCATTATAGGCCAATATAATGACCAAAATTCAGGGTGTTTTATAATTCAAACGTATGTGATCTATTGTATTTTGTCATTTTGCAATAATCTACACGACAGAGGTGCATACCAGTAGAGATGTATTTGTATCTAGAGGTCAGTCGAGGTCCGAATAAGGTCATGCATCTTGATGTGTTGGTCCGTTTATTTATGCCACTGTGAGGCATACTGCAACGTAACAGCTTTGACGCATGAAATAAAGATGCTTCCTGTGGCCGCAAATCTCGTATAAGCCTCAGTCTGTGAATATCGGGCTTGATGAATACGCGAAGTGTCGTTCCACATTAGCCTGCGTGGACTGCAACGGCTTATCTTGGACAACCCTATACGCACATGCATGAGGCCCGGTTTTCCGAGAGCGCGGCTCATATAAATACAAGATAATTATCAATTTTAATATGTTGGTCTTTATACCTATTGCATAAATGGTGTTGTTCAGCACAGCAACGTTGAAGCTTTGTCTGGAATACAGCATGTGCGCCACTTCTATCCAGCTTCCATTTCGAGGATCGAACCGGAACATGGTTCTCGTCGGAGCTATGACGTCATTGGTTTCGTCACCACCAACAATGTACATGAACCCATTCAGTACGATGGCTGAAGAAACAACATGAAGTGATTAATTTTTTTATATTGTATTACAGTGTAAGATCAATAGAGTGAAACTTCAGCTGCATTAGCAAACGAAAAACCTTATAAATGCTTATGGGCCTGTATTTGTGGAACAGAATGACTATCCAATCAGTGTTTCACTGAACTCAGTAGGCACTGTATATTAATTGCGACAACATTTTATCAAAAAGGCAAAATTTCACTTCATATGAAAACAAGACGATTGCTCTCAAAAAAGACAAGAACGAAAATCGTGCCTCTGTATTTGTTATTACTTCTTAAGCGGAATGCGTGATCATCAGCCATGCCAAGGCACCAATGAATGAGAAGAAAAACCAAGCATTTGCTAATAAATCTGTTATTCTTTCATTCATGAAATCGATCGGACACCAATAATACACAAATCACTCAATATTACAATTCTCCTAGAAATTATGCCGTTCTAAAAATACAACATCAATAGTGCCTGAAGTTATCTAGAACTAAAACAGTCCTTCGTATAGTTACCTCAACCTGTAATTGCCCATAATTGGTCGTAAAGTGTGTCGGATCCCTGACCATAATTGTCGATTGGTCTACTTGCTTCTCTCAATTGAAGAAAGCATGGAATATTTAAAGCTTACGTGTAATGATGTACGGACGAAATTTCTTGCAGAAACGGGATGGGAAGTGATATATCGAATATATAAATTGCTGGAGGTGTTCACGTGATAGTCTTACGCGAACATTGAATTAAGATATTACATTTAAATATATCATCCCATGGGTGCAAAAAGGTACCAGTTGACATTAACAGTAGAAGGCACACGGCACCTTTTTGCAAGATATATGGCGATATATACATTTTGAACATTTATAGATTTGAGTCTATATAACAGCATCTATAATCATATCACAACATGCTTTCCTGACTTTGGAAAATCGGAACGATCAAAACGATGCAACGACTCATCTTACTGCAAGATTTAAGTCCCCAATTAATTGATCTGTGTTTTCTTTATTCGTTAAGCGCCATGTGGACAATGCTTTAATTTTGGTTTGCACGACAAGCGTTGATCGTGAACATATTGTATTGTGTTCAGAAATATAAAGAAGACATGACCGTTCCGTGCTAAACCTTCTTCGTGTTCATGCCAAATTATGAGAGAAAACCCTTATTACCAAAGAGCAGTGAATTTACTTAAATGAAGTACATAAAGTTTAGTCTGCGGGTCGTAACAATCTTGGCTTAGACGTATATGTTCCGACAAAACTTGCCGTAAATTATCGCAGAAGTGCAGTAAACCAATAATACTATATGTCCCCAACATACGATTCAAACATAAAGTGCAAAGTGAACTCTAAATTAAATACAGCTTTAATTATGTGAACGTATGCCACAGGTTCTGTGACAATAACGATATAACCAATAATGGAACTACCGGCGTGATGGTGTCTCGGTGCTGGAATCTTGGTCAGCTGGTTCCATTTTCCGGTCACATGATCAAAACTGAGCACGTGATCCCGCACGTGATCGGTCTCGAGACGTGGCGCTCCGCCGGTGACCACCAAACACTCGGTGGCGTGTAGTCGAGGAACGGTTCGCGGAGTCTAAAATCAGCATTGCCCGTATATCAAGGGTACATATAAAATCAAGGTCACGATTTATCGAATATTTTCAAGTCTGTTTTACTAGGGGAGGCTTATATTGAACGTGAGTGTGCTCATATTTTCAAGTCTGTTTAAATAGGGGATGCTTAAGCGCACTTGTTTTTATATTGAACGTGAGTGTGCACATATTTTCAAGTCTGTTTAACCAAGGGAGGCTTCAGCGCACTTGTTATATATTGCAAGTGAGTGTGCAAATATTTTCAAGTCTGTTTTACCAAGGGAGGCTTAAGCGCATTTGTTTTGTATTGAACGTGAGTGTGCGAATATTTTCAAGTCTGTTTAACCAAGGGAGGCTTAAGCGCACTTGTTTTATATTGAACGTGAGTGTGCACATATTTTCAATTCTGTTTAACCAAGGGAGGCTTAAGCGCACTTGTTTCATATTGAAAGCGAGTGTGCAAAAATTTTCAAGTCTGTTTTACGAAGGGAGGCTTAAGCGCACTCTTTTTTTTATTTTGAAAGTGAGTGTGCGAATATTTTCAAGTTTGTTTTACCAAGGGAGGCTTCAGCGCACTTGTTTTATATTGCAAGTGAGTGTGCGAATATTTTCAAGTTTGTTTTACCAAGGGAGGCTTCAGCGCACTTGTTTTATATTGCAAGTGAGTGTGCGAATATTTTCAAGTTTGTTTTACCAAGGGAGGCTTCAGCGCACTTGTTTTATATTGCAAGTGAGTGTGCGAATATTTTCAAGTTTGTTTTACCAAGGGATGCTTAAGTGCGCTTGTTAAGTGAGTGTGCGAATATTTCCAAGTCTGTTTTACCAATTGAGGCTTTAGCGCAATTGTTTTATATTGCATGTGAATGTGCAAAATCTTCCAATATGTTTAAAAAAAATCTATAACCAATTAAGTCCTAATACACTTTAGAAGTTGTGAGAAATCTGGACATGGCTGTAACTGCAAGACATGGATGCCGCATATGTCCGATGAACAAACTACACTAGCAAATGTGCCACGCTCCGGAAAAACGGGGCTAAATGCATAATAATTATGAGTAAAGTGTCCTCCCAGATTAGTTTTTGTAGCCCTCACTGACTTATCAGGACGACACTTTTCGCTTTAAAAGATTTGCGCTAGGAAAAGACTACATTTAAACAACACAATTAACAAACAACATTTAAGCGGAAAGTGTCTTACATAACTGTTAACCTAGCCCCTTTGAATTGCAAAGATTTAGTTTTTATTCAATGCATTGTCTATATTGGATATGTTTTTCACTACATAACTTTATCCCATTTTCAACGCGACATTGACGGTATAACACCTTATGGAATATACTAACCTGTATTCAACACTGTGGGATATACCTGTCACGTGCACGGACTACTTTTTACTTTACCACTGAATGATTTTTCATAATTTATAAAGTCGAGAAAACTTCAGCTTCAAAATTATACGACCTTCAACCTTTAAATCTAGTCATATGACATAATTTTTCGCCATCCGTATAATGAATCAGCTGCATATACTTTTGACATTTAAGAATGTACAACAAGCCATACAAATATCGCACAATTCATAAATAATCTGCAATATTTGCTATCCGATTTAATTCACGTAAAGCATAGAGCTGTGTAAAGTATAAGATGGTAAAAATAGCACCACACTGGAATTCGGAACGTCCCATTTTGTACACGGGTATTATCCACTGATTTATCTGTTGTCTAATGGAATGTTTTCCATTCTTTGTGTATTTATATATTAAATTATTTTCTTGTACACAATAAGGGCATTTATCATAGACAAATAACATTGTGCAAGTTTAAACATAATTATGTTTGTATCTGCAAATGCATCCGAGTTTTCCAACGGCTATTATTTGATAAACTGCTCCGGTTCATTTTAACAGCAGTATTATGTAGAGCACAGGCAGCAGTATCATAAAAAAAAATTTGCCCCCCCCCCCCCGGACCATACCCCCCCCCCAAGCTTACCCCAGGGGTTCCAGATTGTTAAATGTACACCTATTGTGTATGGTTTAACTTTCCAACAACGAACATTGACAAAAAATAACAGTTTAAAAAAATACCCCTCTTATAGGTATTATATATTTCGGTGAAAAAGGTCACGTCCAGCGTTCCACAATCTTTCAGCAATAGACATATAGTACGTGTCATACCTTGTGTATATATAATAACTATACGAGGGTTATTTTTTCAAACTGTGTATTTTTGTCAATATTCGTTGTTGAAAAGTCAAACCATACACAATAGTTCGGGGGGGGGGAGGTAGGGTCCCCGGGGGGGGGGGTAGGGTCCCCGGGGGGGGGGCAAATTTATGATACTGCTGCCTGTGATGTAGAGTACATGACGTAGCGTGTTACGAATAAGAAAGTTTATCGAGTTCATAAATTCATTTGAAAATAGTGATAGAATGGCATAAGTAAGAAGGGTCTTTATTTAAATATGCTAAAATAATTATTAAAGACCCTAGATGCAAAATCGCCAATTATTGAGTTAAATGGATTATTAGATGGATTTTAAAGGATAATTAAAGGTAAGATACTAGTTCGAACGTGTTTTGGTTTTTGTTTGTACTTTTGTCGTTCCCTGTTCTCGGGGAAATGATTTTGATGTATTGGATCACACACGGCATACCCATAACATTATATAACAATCACGTTCTGCGCGTCCTTAAATTCGTCGTCCGAAGTCGGAAAACGTATTGCCCTGCATATTAAGTCAAATAAAGTGTCAGTCGCTGCAATTGTCTGTTTACTCGTCGATAGTGTACATGCATTGTGTACATATCGGTCATACTGACCTGTGTACTAACGCGAAAGGAATTGTGGGTAGCACTTCTTTTACAAGTGAAAAGTAAAAGCGAAAGTAAGTCAAGTAATCGTGCTTCTGAAAATCGCTATCAGTCTTAATAGAGATACAAAATCGCATTTAAACATACTAAATAACATTTCTTTAAACAACATTCTATTTTAAACACATATTCAACACCGTTTTTCTCATTATAGAAAAATATTCATTCCTACGCGGAACAATTTAGGCAGAGGCACAAATCCCCAAATCAGGGGAATGTGATGCGTCCTGGCATAGAGGTGACAATAACGAAGTGACGGCACCATCTATGTATATAATGAGTGTACATGTAGAATCTATGTTGAAATCGACATCATTTTGTCAGGAGCAATCGCCGCCATATTGGATTTTGATCATTTTCTTTCGAAAATTAAATAAATTATAGTAAAGTAAAATGTTCTTTTTGCGGTCGTAATGTGTTACAATTCGCATGATGCGTAAAATTGAATTTAGGCATATGGTGATACTTTTACTAGTTCAGTTTAACAGTTTGTGTGTGAATTTTTTTAAGACTAGATCTATTTTGCGTACCAGAAGCTGAACAAATACATTTATATCACTACGTATGGTTACATTCGTTAGATTTTAAGCGATTTTTACCAATGAATTAAAATAATTGTTAGGCTAAGGTTATTAGATCTTGTTATGTTAAATGTCACGTTGAAAAAAATCAAATGGGATGAATAGAATACTAGAATTAGCGTTGAATACAGGAAGTTTATGTTGCTCGGCTCGAACACCGAAAGCGCTCGCCAAGGCTCGCGCTCCCGGCGTTCTAAGCCTCGCAGCATAAACTTCTTTGTATTCAACTCTAACCTAGTATTCTCTATTAACGTATCTTTTACATATTTTCTTAAGTGGAAAACGGTGGCATTTTGATAGAGGTCGCTTAGTCTGAAATTTACTGTTTGCACGCGGAAGTACGCATGTACGAACCTGAAGAAGACATTGTCTTGAAGGCATCAGGTGGTAGTGAAGCGCTTCCTTTACAAGTCGCTGACATTCAACAATTTCCATGAGATATGCGCACGACTCAATGTTATCTATCACTTCCGCTGGGGTCAGCAACGGCAGTCGTATGTTGGATAAGACTTCTGCCGCGTGCTGCAGACGACACGGTTTGTCCTCGTCAATCCAGGCTCGCGCGCGGTAGAATGCCTCTAACTCGTTCTCCACCTTAAGGTCATTTCGCTTTAGCAACGGAGCCACGTGCTCGATTGGTAAATTTCGGAACAGTAGTTTTTTAGATATGCTGTTGAAATTGTGGGCCGCTATTTCTAGCGCAGCTTCAGTCAGTCTTGACAGACCATGTTTAAACGCGGTACCCAGTAACTGAAGACAATTATCTTTCCCGAGATGCTCGAGGAGAAAGTCTTCGCAGGCGTCCAATAGCATGAACATTCCCATGCTGCTCGCCGATAGCATCAGATCATCAACGTTGTCGGATTCGACTTTCACCTTTCCGGTGTACATCGCGTCTATCATGACCTCCAGTGTGGCGCCACGGATATCCGGAACCTCAATTTGCAAAGCGCCACTCGGCGCTTCAATGAATTCCTCATAAAAATAGTCCGAACATGTAACGAGCACCAAACGATGGGCACAAATGCGTTTGCGGTCGGCGGTGATTAATTCTATGTCACATAGGATCTTTTGTCGCCATAAAACCTCCATTCCAGAAAGAACGGTTTCCGGTAGCTTCAAAAGAGTCTTATACCCCTTTTCATCCCCCTTGAAGGATTTTAACAAGAGTCGTCTTCTAATGTAATCACCGCGATAGCCGCGGGACTTCGCCTCGCCGGCGCCGACGGTGGGCTTGTTTCTCTCGGCTCTACGACTCATGTTACCGAACGTTATTTACATTTCTTTTTTCTTCATATTTAAAATCGTTGTAAACGGCGTTCAAATCATGCAGCGTGGTTTAACTTGGTGACAACGTCGCATTACGTCGTATGACGACGACGTTCTTTTGTGACGTTTGAGAGCATCAAAATGGTTATATATGAATATTAAATGCGAACAAAAAAGCATTCTTTCTTTTTTTGTAAATCTACCAGATTCATGGATTGCGCACACAGAAACATGCATTTGTCAATATACAAATACGCTCGATTAAAAGAAGAATACCATTTTCGCTCATAATTCTTAAACAATAATTTGCATGGGGGTTCGAAATCATTAGTTCTTAAATACGAAATCGGTTCTGTCGTGTATTTCCCTGGACAATGCGGTTAAGTTATATAAGATCGGGGAAAGGGCGAGGGTCGCGATGTACACGCTGTCAGATAAAAACGAATATAACATCCCCTCGCTCTGTAAAAATGGAGTTTAATGCATGCGCGTAAAGTGCCGTTCAGCCCAGGCCAATCAGGAACGACACTTCCCGCCTAAACTGAACTGGATTTTTGTAAAAAGTTTTCTTTAGAAGAAAACTATTATAAAGTGGAAAGTTTCGTCCCTGATAAACCTTCGCGGACTGCTAAGGCTAATGTCCGATCTTGCCAGAGCGAGGCGTATATACATGCAAAGCATGTTACGGCGTGGCAATTGAGATCTCATTGTGTCCGGCTTTTTTTTTTACTTCTGAGCTTGCCGGAGCCAGTAAAACGCAAATACGTCCGACTCGTATTAATTTTTTTTCATAATACAAATGTTTGCTATGTCTCTCATGTGGACCTATTGCAATTGGTTAATCGTTTGTATTAAAAGTTCCAATTTTAAAAATATAACCAAAAAATCACATGCGGCCAGACCAGAACACGACTAGGAATTTGCGACCCGTTTTATATATTACGACGGAAGTACTCGAAAAGTACAAAATACCCGTGGTAATTATTATGGACAGATAAAGAAAACCTTTTTTGTCCTTCATCAGGATATTTTTTTTGATTGCCATACTTGTAATCATAAAAAATAAATTGAAAGTAGGTTCAATTCAATGCAGCATTTTTTCATAGGATCAACAATCAGATTTACCGACAAGAGAACAACATAACTCATAGAGAGACTGATCTTTTTTTATTCACGGATAATTAATTGAAAACCTTGGAAGGAAATTCCACGGAAGATTTACTGTTTTGTTTCAAGTCGATGATCGAGGCAACAAAAACGACGTTTCTATGTTTTATCATTCAGATAGTAAAGGAAGGAGGTCAATAATGGTTGGTAGGTCAAGGACGTTACTGCGATGCAATACGTCATGTTTATGTCGTTTAAGGTACCGAGTTTGTGTCTACGCTGTCGTCAGCCCAGTTTCACATCATATTTGCTAGTGTATCAATGTATAAAGTTATTGTTATTTGTATAAGTGACTGTATATATCAATACATTTTACACCGATAATATCCATGAACAGTGATATGGGAAAAAGGTCTAAATGCATGGGCGTAAGATGTCGTCTAAGATTAGCCTAGTAATTGGTATAATCTAATCAGGGACGATACTTTTCGCTTAGTGGTCTAAGTGATAAACTTTTACTCCAGAAGTCAGTGGTTCGAACCCTGTTGAGGGTTGCTTTTCTTTCTTTCTTTAATTTTATTCTTATTCTTTACTGGTCTAAGGAATAAACTTTTACTCCAGAAGTCAGTGGTTCGAGCCCTGTTGAGGGTTGCTTTTCTTTCTTTCTTTAATTTTATTCTTATTTTTTACAGGGGCTTTTTAGATCCAATATTTACAATATTAAGCATCTAATTACAAACTTCATGAATGCCAAAATATGTGATAAGGACCCTTTCAATTAAGTGTCTGCCCTGATAAACCCTGACTATTCTACGACGACAATTAACGCATACTTATAAAGCCCCGTTTTCACAAAGCGCTGATCATATCGGAAGGTTACTAACACGGCGGAAATAGTATACTTTCGTAAAAATTACATAAACTTAATATGTACTTTCATTGTTTAAAGGAAGTCGATTATTGGAATACTAACTAGTGCGGTTGGGTTTGTTACACACGAGAACTTAAAAATAAGCAGGCCAATAACTCGGTCCTGAATGAATGAGAATTCGCAACCAGTTGTGACCGAGGACTGGCTTGGACTATGTTCCAAGTGTGTGTTCACACATGTCCCTTTACATGATAAGATGTCCGAATAAAAATAATTCATTAAGAAAATGTGGTAAGTGTCGATTGCAGGAAAATCTTAATTCCGGGTTATCGGTGTGCACTTAAAACAGAACTTTTGAAGAGTAAACTCAAATGAAGACATTGAATACAAACATTGAATTGTAGCGATTTTGTATCTAATTTTCAAGCACTCAGATTTCATGTACCATTTTATTTGGTTTCATAAATGGCATTTTAAAACGCTTTACTCATCGCGTCGCACTTTATTTTCTCTAACCCCTTGCAATAATATCGGAAGTTTAAAAGACATTAGCAAACGTAATTAAGTACTTCACCATGAACGGTATTAAATTACTGCCATTTTCACAGTGTTCGCTGAACGAGAGCGCATTTGCGTCAAGAAATACGGAATTTCCTTGCTGTAGCACCATATTGCTCTTCGTACTGGGCCGTCAGTAATGTTGCATGCATTCGTTAGGGATTTCTCGGTGAAACGCAGGTTAATCAGTTCCGAAAATCTGTTAGATTTTGTTTTATGTATTTGTTATGAAGGTATGGATTAAGTCCTCGGGTCCATTGTCCTAGATATTATTTGCCGCTGACCTCTGACTGGAATTATTCTATCAACATTTGTTTCTATTTTACTAATTACCCTTCCACTTTTCTAAGCACGCATCTTAAATTGCATCACTAGCAACGAATGCTTTTTATCAACTACATGTACACGTGATCTGTAAAAACTAAAAAAATTATAATCCCTTTAAAAAGTGATGCGTTTTGTATCAATTGATTTTATTTGACTTGATTGCATGGTCGGACTTTACATTTGTTTGCCATCAGCTCTACTCCAGTCGAAATATAAACAGCTTCTTTTAAACGCGTGTAAAAGCATTCGCCTCTCAGCGTGCACTTTATACAATATAATTATATTCACACTTTCACGTGGCTTTTGTGATATATGTATTTGTAATTAATTTAAAACACGCAAAGTATTTACCAAGATTTAAAGTTCAGATGCCAAGAGGAGGACCATAATTTCCGCAAATTAAAAAAAAAGTATGGTTGAAGTAATTTGCTACGCTTACATCATTCAAAGGGCTAATAAGCAAGCATTTATACTGCCATAGAATAACATAACCCTAATTAGAGTAAAGGGTTACGCAGAAATAACTTCGGGTTTTGGCCATACTCTGCAAGTAAATTGACGAGTCTTGGTTTGCAAGATTTTTTTTATTGATCTTGAATAAATCACACACACAATTTACCTATGGTCCCTTTTGGAGTAATAACCCGTCTGTAAATCTGCCATAGTCATTAGCACTTTTTATGGAATTCCATAGAAAATATTATGGAATTCTACGGAAATCGATGGAAATCCATGGAATTTGATGGAATTCCATCCACTTGCCAATTTTCCATCTGAAGCTGTTATGGAATTCCACGGAATCTCGACTAAAATTCCATGCATTTCCACGGAATGTATGGAAAACACCATGGAAAGTTGGACTTAGCCATTTTTTTCAACGGAAATCGTTATGGAAAATAACTTAAACATTTTCTTGGATGGAAATCAATGGAAAATAACTTAGAAAATTTTCGCTGGTTGTCTGAAATGTATATGTAGTTTAATACATGTATGAATTTATTTGCATCAAGTATTTTGTATTTAAAAGAAAATGCAATAAAGATAATTATAAATTTGTTCTAGAAATAAGAACAGTTCTGGAACTGTTCCATATTTGTGTTCTAAAACGTATGTTCTGGAATTGTTCCAAAACAGTTTTTTTATAATAAATCCAGCACATTTGTGGAAAATGGCTTAGGACTGAAACTGTTCCAATATTTTCAAGAACCTTTTTAGAACATTTCAAGGACAAAATATGGTCAAAAAATTTCTAAAAATGTTTTAAAATGTAGTTCTAGAACACATCTAGAACGCTTTAAGAACCAGTAAGTTCTACACAAGTTCTAATGGGGAATAAGAACACATAAAGAACACCTTACACTTACAAATAGCCAAATAGACTTCATAGTAGCAACAGCAGCAGCAGCAGTAGTAGTAGTAGTTGTAGTAGCTGTATTAGTAGTAGTAGTTGTTGTTGTTGTAGTAGGTGTTGTTGTTGTAGTAATTGATTTAGTATCAGTAGTGTTTGTGGTGGTAGTAGTAGTAGTAGAAGTAGTAGCATTAACAGTTTCTGTAGCAATAGTAGTAGCAATAGAAGTAGCAGTAGTAGCAGTTGTTGCTGTAGTAGCAGTTGTTGCTGCTGCTGCTGTTGTTGTTGCTGCTGTTGTTGTTGCTGCTGTTGCTGCTGTTATTGTTGCTGTTGTTGTTGGTGGTGGTGTTGTTGATGCTGTAGTAATTAAAGTAGTAGTTCTGCAGAAGTAGGAGTAGTTGTTACTTTCAAAGCAATTTCTACAAGTTTAAATTCCTTAACCCTGTCCAAGTGGTATACACACTGTTTTTTCTCATTATCAAACTCAGCCAGTCCAGGTTGTCAAATAACAATCTATCTGATAAGCCAAGCATGTGTTGTACATCAGATGTTGGGTATGTTTGCTGCAAATCTATTGGTTATAAGATATAACAGCCTTTTCTAATTGGCTGAATTCAAATACAGAAAGTTTACCTGTTAGATTGAAACATGAAACATGGTGGACAATGTACTGGTTTAACTTGTTAAAATAAAGTTAAAGAAATTTAACAAACAAAAGAGTTCATTAGTTTTTCCATTAAAAACACTTTCTTAAAATACTTATGTATTTATATCATTTGGAAAGTGACATGAAATATTGCTAAAGAGTGATGCATACAGTGTTTGAGCAGTCTGTCTAGGAATAGAACAACAACTAAAGGTTTGTGATTTTTATTATTTCTAAATATTCCTTTAAATTTAATCTTCTTATGACATTATTGTAGACCTTTTTATGTGATATTTGAGGTTTTAGTATGGCAAATATTAGTTTAAAAGCAGCTGTCACCCAAATTTTCACTTAGTGGAGTTTGCAGGTTGAAAAAGGAAGTAATAAGACCTATGTAGAGAAATTAATAACGTTGAATGTAGTATCGGAATTTTATCATGCAAGGTTATGGAACTGCAGGCTAGGGAAGTTTTGTACTGTGCATGTTGAGCACTCAATGCTCATTAAAGGTGTTAATGTTTATTATTATCCCCCGCCATAGGCGGAGGGATATTGTTTTGGCGTTGTCTGTATTTCCTTCCATCCTTCCGTCTGTCCGTCTTTCCATCCGTCCGTAGCCATATCTTGGAAGTGCTTTGGCAGATTTCACTGAAACTTGGTATGAGTATGTATATGGATAAGAGGATGATGCATGCCAAATGGCATTGTACACCATTAGTTAATAACAGAGTTATGGCCCTTTGTATCTTGAAAAAATGCTTTTTTGTGTGTCCAAGGCCATATCCTGGAAGTGCTTTGGCGGATTTCATTGAAACCTGGTTCGAGTATATATATGGATAAGAGGATGATGCAGGCCAAATGGAATTGTACACCATCTGTTAAAAACGGGGTTATGGCCCTTTGTATCTTTAAAAAATGCTTGTTTGAGTGTCAAATATCATACTTATGTGTCCAGAAGCATGTTGGCGAGGGATATCAATTCAACGTATTTGCTTGTAAATAAAAAATTAAACCAATGGAATTGGTTTTTAGGTATCTGAGTGTGCATTTTCATACCAATAGAATTACACATCATTCTAATTATAGCAATAATAAATTTGTACTAATCATACCAACAAATTAAGTTATGCTTAGTGCTTTGCGATGTATTCACTTCGTTTTTAGTTCTCTTTCTAAAGACCATTTAACAACTTAATATTTAAAACAATTCATGAATTAAGTTCCCTATACATTTTCATTATGTGCTTTAATTACCATTGACCAGTTGATGGAAGATACTGCAGAGTTTGGCAGGGAAATAATCCAACAGCAAAGCGGCTCTTTAAGCGCATTTACCTAGAGGACTTACAGGGCCACAAATTCATGGTAAATATTGTCATGCCCTGGGCTAGATAAGTTATTTAATGTTAACCACCTGAAAGTATTTTGTCTTTTTGGAATTCAATATATTGGTCCAAGTCAGTAACACTTTTCTGGATCCTGGGATAACTTTAAAAGTTATAAGTATTTTTTCATGAAACTTGAAACATGAACAGATGACAATAAGGACATTTTGCACGTCATTTCATGTTGTGTATAATGCAAGAATTCTGGTTGCTATGGCAACAAATATATTTAACAAACTTAAAATAGTGAAGTTTAACAGGTAGGGGACCATATTGCTTTGCAATTTCTTGTTATAGTTTGAATGTAAATAACTCTTTGCTTTAGACATTTTTATGTTTTTTTATTCTGTAGAGCACATGTGAGCAGTATACAATGTACCTCATATCAAAAAGACCCGGAGGCAGTGACTGGTGTTCAATATTCTCAGAAGAAAAGGAAAATGGCAGTGGAAGACTTGGACAAACATTTTTAAAAACTAGCCTCTGTGTTAAGCCTGGCAGTCTGTGGCTGGTGACATGTTTTATTTTGGTTACTTCCTGTATAAAAAGGACCAGTTATTTATTTTGTGAATTGTATTTTGTGTTTGTTTTTTGTCTTAATTTATTTGTGTTTTTTTTAATTTAGGAATTTGAAACTTGGATAATTGAATAAAGTCCGTGTTCAACAGTACTGAGCATAGTATAATAAATAACAAATTTACAACAGTTGTTAATTTGTTATGTATTATTATTAACTATGCTCAGTACTTGAATACTGGCTGTCTGCATGGGAATTTGTTTTCTAGAAAGTTGGTTTCAGACTTAAATATTTGAAGTTAACCTTCAGAACTTTTCTAGAATTGTACTGGAACACATCAACTAGAACTGAACTTCTGTTATCATACTGAAAGTGTTCTAGAATTAATAAGGAACAGTTGTTGAACGTTAAAAATTATGAGAAAAAACTCTAGAACAATTGTGCGTGATGTGTGTGTGCATGTAATTGTGTGTGTTTATGAACATATGTGAGAAAGGAGGTATACTTGTCATAAGAGAAATGTAAAATTCTACTTCTATGTTTTATATTGTGCCTTTTATAAGTTTTTCTTTTCTCACCTGTATATGCATGCATGTTTATGGATGTGTTTTTGAATGTGTGCATGCATGCCTGTGGTTAAGAGAGTTGGTACTTTATGAAAATGTAAAACCACTCATTTTTGAATATGTACTGTGACTGCATGTGTGTGGTTAATGATTGATGCCAGATCTTGTTCTTGTTTAACTTCTATGATGAAACCTTTAGTTACATTCACATTTGTTTTTCAAAATCAATAAAATGCCTTTGATCTATAATCTGTTTTTTTTCTATTTTATTCCAGCTTTTTATTAAATTCCATAGCTTTTCACGGAATTCCACGGCATTCTATGGAATTCCACGGCATTCTATGGAATTCCACTGCATTCTATGGAATTCCACGGCGTTCTATGGAATTCCACGGCGTTCTATGGAATTCCACGGCATTCTATGGAATTCCACGGCATTCTATGGAATTCCACGGCATTATATGGAATGCCACGGAATTCTATGGAATTCCACGGCATTTTATGGAATTCCATCCCATATCAAGTCCCCCTTCTGTTTTTTTTTCACTTTTCCATTGATTGCATGGAATCGGATGGAAAGTTAGTGCCAATACTCCACGGAATTCCATCTAACGATTTCCATAGAATTCCATATGATTCCACGGCAGATCTACAGACGGGAACAGTGGTGTGTATGGTTCGATCCACAAACGATTGTATCAAGAGAGATAAAGCATTAATGATGTACACTGCATAGTGTTAGCCCAGATTAGCCAGCACAGTCTGCACAGGCTAATCAGGGATGACAGTTTTTCAGGTTTATTCAAGTCTCTTCTAAACAAATAATCCTGTTTAAGAAAAAGGTGTTGACCCTAATTGGCTTGTGCTGACTGCACAGGCTTATCTTGATGATACTTCACGCACATGCATTAAGCCCAGATTTGCCAGAACGAGGCGCATATTATATTAATAATCATACTCTAAGCTGAACTAAAAACAATACATTAACCATCATACATTCAATCATTTATTAAAAGAACAAACATGCATCTGATACTTGTTTAATGCAATATCTTGTGCACTTATAGACAATGCCCATAATCATAAATGAGTTACGACAAAAAATGGATATTTTTGTGGTCCTTGATGGTTTCCATCTTATGCAAGTTTGCCCACCAGTCGAACAGAAAGTTCTTACAGATGAGTCTGAACCAAGGCGTCAATGCCACTTGGCCAAGGTCTGCCTGCGCTATCATGTCCTTCAACTGAGCTTGGCTCACATACTGGTAAGTTTTGACCTCATTCTGGTTAATATTCAAAGTCACCTCCCTCAGAACAAAGAGAACATAATCGATCTCATTTTCAGCAAAAATGCCATCGTTGGGAATATTGCGTGCAGAGTACTGAATTCGGGTGATATACTTGATCTTATCCAGAGGAATTTGGTCAGGAGGGATTCCCAGCTCGTGGAACAGTTTCCTCTGAGCAGCCCTTCTGACCCCTAAAGCATTGCGTTCCTCCAGCTCTAGAGTGGTACTCAGTGGATGACTGCAGCATGTGTTCGTGAACATTCCCGGAAATGTTATTTTTGTGTCGGCACGCTGTTGAAGAAGAAGCTCAGTTTTATTGTTGAACAAGAACACGCTAAATGCTCTGTGAAGCATTCCTTGACTGATGTTTGTCAGAAGGTGGCAGTCTTTTTTCGAGGCTGATCCAATCACATGATCTGCAGAATCTACTAGAATACAGGGCTCCTTTAAGTATTTTCTCTGTTGAGTATCATATTTCTGCAAAACTGAGTCTACCTGAGAGTCTGAACGCTGGATAGGGGATGTGCCATTGCTGTATTTTTTAGATGATTTTAATTTGTTCTTGCCGCAAACTAGCCTGGAGATGCCACCATAAATATGTCGAGGAAACATTATTATTTATGTATACGTAAATTGTCATTATCTATAAAAAAAAATTCATATAAAGAAGTCTCAGGTGGTACACAATTTAAAGGCAATTAATTGTTTAATCTCAGTCTATGTCTGCTGATATAAAAGCTTTAAATAGAGACAATTATTCACACTTATTTGTCTTCTGGCAATTATTAAGAATCCCCATACAAATGACTGATAATCTCATATATAATTCCATCAAGCACTACTCTTTGAACTTCCAGTCCTGTCGACACATTGGGCACAGCTGGTTGACTTGCTGGGAGTTGAGCCACTTCACAATGCAGTGGATGTGGAAACAATGCGAGCATTCACCCCAAACTGAAATATTGACACACAAATGAACCCTGTTTTTGGAAAACTGGGCTTAGTGCATGTGTGTAGTGTCCTACCAGAGTATACTGTGCAGTTAGCACAGGCTTATCAGGGACAACACTTTTGTCTTTTTTTTTGTTTCAAAGGGGTCTCTTTTAAACAAAATTCAAGTGCAGACAGAAAGTGCTGTCCCTGATTACTTGACTAGCCTGTGTGGACTTCACAGGCTTATATGGGGGGGGGGATTGCACATGCATTAAGACCAGTTTTCTCACAACACGGTTAAATTAATCGTGTGGTAAGAAACATGAAAGCGCTGACACTTACAATGGGTCTACAGTTTCTGGTGTTTTTGTACCTCCAAGGGATTGAGTACTATAGCAGTTATTCTGTGTGTGTGGGTGGGTGTGAGGGGGGGTTGGAGAATGGAGACTGAACAATGCTGCCTGAACAATGCAAAGGGTAACTTTTTTCGGGCGGTCAAAACTGCATGACTTTCAAAGTACATTGTGTATTTGTTCTGACAAGATTACTGATTCATGGACCCATCTGGATAAGTCTAAGTAAAAAAAAGGGTCAAGTTCAAGGTAAAAATGAGGTCAGGTGAAGAGGGTGTGTCAATAGTGTATAACTAAAACAACATGCAAGTATCACAGCTTTGTAGGAAGTGTCATTGAAATCAGGATTTATTATGTAGAGGAAATTATGTTTTACCTGCAAATTAACAAACCAACACTAACATTTATTGGTTCCAGCATGTCAGAGGAAATGCATGTTTAGAAAAAGTCACATAGGGCATTTGGTTCTTATAAATGACTTATACAGAAAGGTATAGAGTTGCAGTTTGCAATGATCAGGAACGATTGTTACATGGTCATTCAACCTGTACGAAGATTATATAGAGAATAATAGGTTAGTGTTGATTATATATCAGGTTCATCATGCGAGGCTTACAAAACAAAAGGCAAGAGCCTTGGCGAGTGCTTTTTTGTTTTCGTGCCGAGCATGATAAACCTGATCAATAATCAACACCAATCTATCATTCTATTTATCCCACTTTTTATTCAGTAAACCTTTTTATTTAAATAAAATTAGTTTAACTGGTTAATTTTTCTGGATTTATGACGTCATTTTGTCGAAAAAATGACGCCATTTTGAGCTGTGGTTTATAGCAGAAATTTAATCAACGGGGCTTTAATCAACTGTATTCGTTGTAAAGTGGGATAAATTGCATTATAGTTATTTCTTTTATTTAATACTATTGGAGATTAAAACTTCAAAATAAATTAAAAAGTTGATATATATGCGGTGGGGATTGCCCATTATACCTTAACCGATACCCGCTTCATTGATAACAAAATGAAACATATAAATAAAGATTCAGTTTATTTGATTCATTTTACAAAAGAAAGATTTCTTAATAAGTACTTCATCACTTTCTGAAAAAGGAGTGAACTGCAGGCCTTCCTAAAGGATTGTGTGAAGGCAAAGCACAACAAATTACAGTTGGCAATGTTTTGTGCCCTAATAGGCCAATGACTCATTGATTAAGGCCTGTGACTATGATTGAGAATCAGTTTAAAAAGACAACTGTCCTAAATTGTGAAGTTTAATGAAGCAAATTTGTCTGTGGTACACATGATTCTTACCCAAAAATCTTTATCATAAAAAGTAGTTAATATTTTTCCTAAACAAGAGCACCGCATAACGCCAACGCTCGGCTGTGGTTGCATTTTTGAATAAATGAAAGATTTCAGATTTTTTTTTAGAGGTCACAGTGACCTTTACCTTTGACCTAGTGACCCAAAAATGGGTGTGGCGTGTAGAACTCATCAAGGTGCATCTACATATGAAGTTTCAAAGTTGTAGGTGGAAGCACTTTGATTTTAGAGCACTTTGAGCACGATACCAGCCGACGACGAGCTGGCTATGACAAAATTATACCTCGGGTTTTCTCAGAAAACAGCCGAGCTAAAAATGATCAGCCAGCCATTCTGTACTTTAAATGCAATTGCAAATGGCATTTTGTCTTTATTCTTGACATACAATTCGTAATTTTTATCAGTGAATTACTGTTTGCCAATGCCAGTCTTAATAAATGGAAGCTTTATATATTTATGTCTAAATTTCTTCAGAACTAAAACCAGCATTTAACGATAACATTGGTAATTAATTACCTCTGTCAGATATAGAAATTCAGGCACAGCCACATGTGTATCCCCATGTTTAAAGACCCTAGGGAAAGGCGTACACTTATGACATAATCTGTATTTGAAGATTTCTTACACATGAATATGAGCCTTGCTATGGGAAAACAGGGCTTAATGCATGTGCCTAAAATACCATCCCAGATTAGCCTGTGTGTATTGAACAGGCTAATCAGGGACATCCTTTTCTGCTTTTATTGTATTTTTCACTTAAAAGAAGATTCTTTATAGTGAAATTCCAGTTAAGGCAGAAAGTGTTGTTCCTGATCAGCCTGTGTGGACTGCACAGGCTTATCTGGGAATAGACTACGCACATGCATTGATCCCAATTCATCCAGAGCCAGACTCATTATATTTTTACAAAGTTTCACACTACGAACCTAGAGGGCAGTCGTCCCCTGGAAGTTTACAGTCTGGACAGCAACCATCGAATGCCATGCGACAGATACCACAGTTGTCGTCGTTAGCAACCCACCTCCATGTGGCAACAGCAGTCCAGCTGTAAAAGGATACACAGGAACAATTATTTGATTTTTTTTTTTTTAATTTCAGGATGTACTATCCTTTGCACTTGACAGTACTTTTTAACAGTGGCGTAAAAGCAAAGACATACTTAATATTTCTAATGTCTTTAAGTTATTCTTTTTTGTTATAAAATATATATGTCGATTCTTAATATAATTATTCAAATGCTCCAATTAAACCAATATGCACAAAATAAGACTTGGAAAATGAGATAATACGTATACAAATAAGAAAATATGCCATGGTTAAATCATGGGTGATGGTTATAAATTATATTAAGTGAAAACCAAAATCATTAATTTCAATTTTAAATAATTGCATTAGTGTTATAAACAAGCCATGTATTTTATCTCACTTGCAGATGACCTATTTAATTGTATTCTGTAAAGTCATTATCAATATTTGTTGAACAAATACTGCCAAATGATACCCATTAATGATTAGTGTTCTTTCTAATAATTAAGCTATTCTTTAAAAGGATGTAGAGAAAAAATGATATGAAAACAAAATACAAATACTAAAACTGTCTAAAAGATATATCAACTTGTAGTACCCATTAATTTTAATTTTGTGTTTCAATTTTTTTTCTAAATTTAGGCAATATAATAAAATTAACTGTATGCTTCATAATTCAGTGAAATCTTAACTGCATGGTTCTGCATTTTTGTTTTTGCATTTTCTAACGCCACCCCTGTTCCATCATGGCCGTTTATCACGCGTGCCACCTCTTTTTTGAGATGCATTAATAAATGAGCCAATGCAACTTCCGAGGTGGCGCTCAGGCCCAGATGTTTTGAAATTTTATGGATAATTTTAAAGGGTAATTAGGTTTTATTTGTTTTATCAACATAATTTGCATTATTTTCAAAATCGAACAATGTAGTGCGATAAAGCGAAGATTGACTCATCCAAAAATGTACAGAAACATGCATTTTCCACCCATTTAAAAACGTGAGAATTTGTGTTTAAGCGTTTCAAAAAAAATAATTTGGGGGGGTGGGTGGGGGGGGGGGTATAGTGTGAGGGTGTGGTGGTCATTTGTGAGATGATCTTAAAAAAATTAGGGGGGGGATTCGTGGGGGATGGTTTGGGTGGAGTCTATTGTGGTATGTCAGGTAAGAGTAGTTTTGTCAAAGTATCAATAAAATCTAATCATAAATAAAGAAGTTATGGCAATTTTAGCAAAATTTAATAATTTGACCTTGAGAGTCAAGGTCATTCAAAGGTCAAGGTAAAATTCAACTTGCCAGGTACAGTAAACTCATGATAGCATGAAAGTATTTGAAGTTTGAAAGCAATAGCCTTGATACTTTAGAAGTAAAGTGGATCAAAACACAAAATTTAACCATATATTCAAAGTTACTAAGTCAAAAAAGGGCCATAATTCCGTAAAAATAACAACCAGAGTTATGCAACTTGTCCTTTTATTGTACCCTTATGATAGTTAGCGAGTTTTCCAAGTATGAAAGCAATATCTATGATACTTTAGGGGTAAAATGGACCAAAACACAAAACTTAACCAAATTTTCAATTTTCTAAGTATAAAGGGCCCATAATTCCGTCCAAATGCCAGTCAGAGTTAAATAACTTTGCATGCAGAGTCCCCTTATGATAGTTAATAAGTGTTAAAAGTATGAAAGCAATAGCTTTGTTACTGTAGGAATAAAGTGGACCTAAACACAAAACTTAACCAAATTTTCAATTTTCTAAGTATAAAAAGGACACATAATTCTGTCAAAATGCCAGTCAGAGTTACATAACTTTGCCTGCACAGTCCCCTTATGATAGTTAGTAAGTGTTGCAAGTATGAAAGCAATAGCTTTGATACTTAAGGAATAAAATGGACCTAAACACAAAACTTAACCAAAATTTTCAATTTTCTAAGTATAAAAAGGGCACATAATTCTGTCAAAATGCACGCCAGAGTTATCTAACTTTGCCTGCCCAGTCCCCTCATGATAGTAAGTAAGTGTACCAAGTTTGAATGCAATAGCATTGATACTTCCTGATAAAAGTGGATTTGAACACAAAACTCAACCGGACGCCAACGCCAAGGTTATGACAATAGCTCATAATTTTTTTTCAAAAAAATAGATGAGCTAATAAAATGAAAAGATATTGACCTGACAATAAGCTTACAGAAAAAACACAAATCGGGATATTTAGAAAAAATGCCTTAAAGCCATATAAATACAATGTACTTAAAATCATCCAAACATTAACCTCAGCTCATGAGAACTATATTATGCTTCAGACAATGTCTGATGGGACCCAGAATCTTGCGTTTTCTCGTAAATGTTTTGATATTGTTGCCGGAAATTCACATGGAATATATTGTGACACAAAAAACAAAAGCACGGCCTTGAGGGTGCAGACAGCTCATTTTTTTTTCTTTTTAAAGGTGAAGGGACCTATCTCAATTTCAATCACAAAGGATGGAGGGGTGGAGTGGAGAGGGGTGTATAGTGTGAGGGTGTGGTCATTTATAACATTACCTTCCAAAAATGCAAAAGAAAAAATTTTTTTTTTGGGGGGGGGGGGGGATTCTTGGGTGGGATGGTTGGACGGTATTTCAAAAAAAATAAAAATATATATAATTGTGTTTTTTAACCATGTTTGAAAACAAGGGCTGTTTGTAAAACATGCATGCCCCCCATACGGGCTTTCCGTTGTAGTGGCAGCCATTGTGTGAATACGATTTTTGTCACTGTGACCTTGACCTTTGACCTAGTGACCTGAAAACCAATAGGGGTCATCTGCGGGTCACGATTAATGTACCTATGAAGTGTCATGATCCTAGGCAAAAGCGTTCTTGAGTTATCATCCGAAAATCATTTTACTATTTCGGGTGACCGTGACCTTGACCTTTGACCTTGTGACCTTAAAATCAATAGGGGTCATCTGCAAGTCATGATCAATCTACCTATGAAGTTTCATGATCCTAGGCGTAAACGTTCTTGAGTTATCATCTGAAAACCATTTTACTATTTCGGGTCACCGTGACCTTGACCTTTGACCTAGTGACCTCAAAATCAATAGGGGTCATCTGCGAGTCATGATCAATCTACCCATGAAGTTTCATGATCCTAGGCGTACGCGTTATTGAGTTATCATCCGGAAACCATTTTACTATTTCGGGTCACCGTGACCTTGACCTTTGACCTAGTGACCTCAAAATCAATAGGGGTCATCTGCAAGTCATGATCAATCTACCCATGAAGTTTCATGATCCTAGGCGTATGCGTTCTTGAGTTATCATTCAAAAACCATTTTACTATTTCTGGTCACCGTGACCTTGACCTTTGACCTAGTGACCTCAAAATCAATAGGGGTCATCTGCAAGTCATGATCAATGTACCTATGAAGTTTCATGATACTAGGCCCAAGGGTTCTCGAGTTATCGTCTGACAACCACCTGGTGGACGGACAGACCGACAGACCGACCGACAGACCGACATGAGCAAAGCAATATACCCCCTCTTCTTCAAAGGGGGGCATAAAAACAAGAGATGTGTTTGTCAGAAACACAATGCCCCCTTTTGCGCCGCTTTGAAATTATTATTATTTACTTTTACCTTTGACCTTGAAGGATGACCTTGACCTTGAACTTCCACCACTCAAAATGTGCAGCTTTATGAGAAGGCCGCTTTGAATTATTTTTTGTTGACCTTTGGCTTTGAAGGATGACCTTGACCTTGAAGGAGGACCTTGAACTTCCACCACTCAAAATGTGCAGCTTTATGAGAACGCCGCTTTGATTATTCTTTTGACCTTTGACCTTGAAGGATGACCTTGACCTTGAAGGATGACCTTATCCTTGAACTTCCACCACTCAAAATGTGCAGCTTCATGATAACGCAGCTTTGATTTTTTTAAATATTTTGTTTGACCTTTGACCTTGAAGGATGACCTTGACCTTGAAGGATGACCTTGACCTTCAACCTACACCACTCAAAATGTGCAGCTTCATGATAACGCTGCTTTGATTTTTTTTTTGACCTTTGACCTTGAAGAATGACCTTGACCTTGAAGGATGACCTTTAACTTCCACCACTCCAAATGTGCAGCTTAGTGAGAACGCCGCTTTGAACTATTTTTTTTTTACCTTGAAGGATGACCTTGACCTTAAACTTCCACCACTAAAAATGTGCAGTTTCATGAGATACACATGCATGCCAAATATCAAGTTGCTATCTTCAATATTAAAAAAGTTATGGCTAATGTTAAAGTTTTCGGACGGACAGACGCCATATATTTGACATTTGACCTTTAAGGATGACCTTCACCTTCACCTTTCACCACTCAAAATGTTCAGCTCCATGAGATACACATGCATGCCAAATATCAAGTTGCTATCTTCAATATTGAACAAGTTATGGCCAATGTTAAAGTTTTCGGACGGACAGATACCATAAATTTGACATTTGACTTTGAAGGATGACATTGACCTTTCACCACTCAAAATGTGCAGCTCCATGAGATACACATGCATGCCAAATATCAAGTTGCTATCTTAAAAAAGTGAATAAGTTATGGCCAATGTTAAAGTTTTTTTTCCGACTGACAGTCAGACTGACTGACATACTGATGGACAGTTCAACTTCTATATGCCACCCTACCGGGGGCATAAAAATTATTTTTTTGGTGTGGGGGTGGGGGGGGGGGGGGGTATAGTGTGAGGGTGTGGTGGTCATTTATTAGATGACCTTTAAATTAAAACAAGAGCACCGCCTTGCGGTTGCAGACCGCTCATCTAAGTAAGTGTACCAAGTTTGAATGCAATAGCATAGATACTTTATGAGAAAAGTGTACCTAAACGCAAAACTTAAGCGGACACCGACGCTGATGCCGAAGCCAAGGTGATGACAATAGCTCATAATTTTTTTTTCAAAAAATAGATGAGCTAATAAAAATGAGAATTTTGTATTTTATTAAATCTATCTTAACATTCCAAATCCAGCGTTGAAATCTTGGCTATTGCTTTAAGAAACACTGATTTTTTTTATGGGTTTACTTTATCTTACATATATTTTACTACATATTCGTTTATTTTGAGTATTTATGTGGCTTTAAAGTATTTATGATCCTATACGTATATCCATAGAATTTAATATTGCCAGACAAAATTGTTTATTATTTATTAAAACAAGACTATTGCCAAGCAATAAAAGTCCCCTATCAGTGAAACTCCAGCATTTTCAGAAATTTTTATGTTTTTATATATTTGTTGCCATAGCAACCAGAATTCTTGACGTAGGAACAAAATGAAATGACGTGCATAATGTGATTAATCTCCATATTGCCATCTGTCCATGTTTCAAGTTTCATAAAAAAATATGAAGACCATTTAAAGTTATCGCAGGATAACAATAGGTTACTTAACTTTTAAGCACTAAATATCAAACATTTCATTGTTGTATATAAAAGCAAAAAAATACTCACCCTGTAATTGTCCACAGAAGGTAAGATCAATATGAAAAGGAAAGAATAATAAATCATTCAAGTATGAAAATAAAATATTAAAAAATCAAGTACGCACAATAACTAAAAATAAATATTCATTCAAGTAAGACAAGGAAATATCAATAATGAATAACCAGAGCAGACCGCTCATCTATTTTTCTTTTTAAAGGTGAAGGGACCTATCTCAATTTCAATCACAAAGGAAGGAGGGGTGGAGTGAAGGGGGGTGTACAGTGTGGGTGGGTGGTCATTTATAAAATTTTCTTCCAAAAATTTAATTTTTTTTTTTGGGGGGGGGGGGGAATTCTTGGGTGGGATGGTTGGACAGTATTTCAAAAATAAAAGAATACAAAAAAATATTTGTGCTTTTTAACCATGTTTTTTTTTTGGGGGGGTGGTTGGTTTGGGGGTATAGTGTTAGGGTGTGATGGTCATTTATAACATGATCTTTAAAGAAAAAAAAACATTTTTTTTGGGGGGGGGATTCGAGGTGAGGGGGCTTGGGGGATGGTTTGGGTGAAGTCCATTGTGGTATGTCAGGTAAGAGTTGTTTTGTCAAAGTATCAATCAAATCTTATCATAAATAAAGAAGTTATGGCAATTTTAGCAAAATTTAATAATTTGACCTTGAGAGTCAAGGTCATTCAAAGGTCAAGGTAAAATTCAACTTGCCAGGTACAGTACCCTCATGATAGAATGAAAGTATTTGATGCTGACGCAGATGCTGACGCCAAGGTGATGACAATAGCTCTTTTTTTTTTCAAAAAATAGATGAGCTAAAAAGTGTTTAGACAGTTATGAAGCTTTAACAAATTTTGCATGTTCAAGGAGCCATATAAACATAAAGCCACAGAAATAAGTGAGTTCCCTGCAAATGATACATGTACTTAACTGAAATATTGAACATAAATATTTAGTTCACTGACATTAAATATAAAACCACAAATCATGCTCAGGTAGACAGAATAAAATCCACAAAGGTACCAGTCATGATTTTTATATTAAGTTATTCTTAGACAGTTTATTTACAATTTGTATAAACATTAACCAAATGCCTTGTATGGTGTGTGTGAATCTTTAAAAAATAAAAAAGATATTCTGTGTTCACAGGGCGTGACATTAATCTTTAAATCCACTTGTTCCGAAAGACATAAGCCCTACACCCGTTCCCACTTAGATACATGTACGTATTTTGCACATTTGTAGTCCCTTAGAAAGTTCATTTAATTAAAGACCTTCCTTGCTAGATTCAAGTTTAAATGGTTTCATTTCTAACCCTTAGATACTGATGATCACCAAACAGCATAAAACCTAAACAGACTGCGAGTTATTCGCAGACTGTAATGGTTTTATGCTGTTTGCACAAAGCCATGTTTACGTTGACTTTGAGTGGTAAATGGTTAAAATGCACTTGTCCCGAACCAAACGTTAATAATATAGACCTGAAAACGTACCATAATATACCATATCATAAGTTTTCAGCAATTTAATAATACACATACATGAATATATTAGCATAGCACAACAAGAACTTTAGGCCCAGTCTCACTATGATGCTGGTGGAGCCCTGGTGCGTTATCCGGGATCTACCGGGATAAACCAGGGCTCTACAGGGATGAACCGGGGCTACACTGGGGACAACCAGGATGAACTGGGGACGACCAGGGACAACCAGGGCTCCACCAGAAAAGTACTAAAATGTTTAATACATGTACCTCTGGGATGAACCAGGAGTCACCAGGATGGATCGACAACAACCAGCACAGCACCGGGAACAACCGGGATGGCATCAGGAACAACCAGGATGGCACCGTAGCTCCACCGGGGCCCATACAGACCCCAGCAGAACTACAGAAAGGCCCTGGTAGAGCCCCTGTGAATGCTGACAGAGTCCCCATATAGCTATGGTACATAAATTAACTGGTGCTCTGCCGGGACGCTACCGGCATTCACCGGGGCTCCACCGGGGCATTACGGGCAACGACTGGGGTTAAACCAGGGTTTTGCCGTAGCTCTGCTGGGGTCTGATGCTGGTATAGCCCCGGTGAGTGCCGGCGGAGTTACAGTATGCCGGGGCTCTGCCGGCTTTAACCGAGGCTCAACCGGGCCTTTACCTGTGACAACCGTTGCTATGGCGGGGCTTCACCAGGATAAACCCTAGCCAGTCAAGGGTTGACCGTGACTCTGTCAGGCTGTTGACCGGCTTCAACCGGGACGGCACTGGGAAATAGTGGGACCGCGTAAATAAATTTCTACGGATCATCAAGGTCCTCGCCGATTAGCTAATCGGGTTGGACCGGGGCTCTACGGGCAATAGTGAGACTTGGGCTTAAGAGTGTATCCTTATGTTGTCACCACAACTTTAAGTATAATTTACACAAACCAATGATGAAAAATAACAGACATTGTAAACTAACTATATCCTCTATTACAGATCACAAGTCATGTGTGTTGCAATTACTACAGAAGCACAAGCAATCATGGTGTGCAACAAACATATTAATTATAAACAAACAACTGACTGGAACTTCGTGATGAGTATAAACAGTTAACAATGATCATAAAATAACAATGTATAAAAAAATATACTTAACGTAAATACATGTGTAGAACCAATAGTGAAAATTCATCATTGTCATATAATATACATATATAAGGGAACTAACTGAAACAGTGTTTTTGAATAAAACTATAACATTTATCTTCCTTGTACATAACAGAATACTTCACACTTTATTTTCAACATAAAGTTTTTTAAGATTCTAGCCAAAGTGATGGATTTTTAAACATATTTCCTTGCTAATCTATAAGAGCAGAAGAAAACCTTATTTTTTTTCCACTTGTCTGATCTGACTAGCAGATTATTATATCATGACTTTTTTTTATTGTCTATGACGTTTAAACTAAGGGTAATTTTGAGCCCCACTAAACACAACCTGATGATCCAATCCATTTAAGCATTTATTTTATTTAGTGTCTAGCTTTAGAGTAATGTCATCATTTCACATGAAAAAAACGTAAATTGCAGAGACAAAGTCTTGTCTTTCATTGGTTAAGCACATCTTGCAACTGAGGAAAGGCGGGGCTCTAAACGCACAATAGGAGAATGAAGCCAGTGCATGTCTTTGCAAATAGAAATGGTATTTTTTTTATTAACAAGCCATGATAACTAAATAAACAAGAAACCGTCGGAGACGGGTGATGTTCCCCAAAGATTTTTTTTGTCACAATATTGCACTATATATTCAGATAAAAGGAAACGTCTTGAGGGGCATAACTTTGGACAAAATAATACGATGGATGGTTAAGAAACTTAAAAATATCAAAGGGCCATAACTCTCTAAATAAATCATCTAACCAGAACCCACAAATATCTTGCGCATCTCCTCAAGGTAGTTAAGCTTCCCATAAAGCTTCATTGAATTCCAGTCAGTAGTTGGGGGGACAAGAATTGCACTATATGTACAGTTAATGGAAAATTTCAAAGAACCCTAACTCTGTGAAAAATCATCCGACCAGAACCTGCTGATAATATGCACATCTCCTCTTGGTAGGGAAGCTTCCCATAAAGTTTAATTGAATTCCGGTCATTAATTGCTGAGAAATAGCCCGGACAACAAGAAACCGTCGGAGACGGGTGATGCTCCCCAAAGTTTTTTTTGTCACAACATTGCACTATGTATTCAGATAAAAGGAAACGTCTTGAGGGGCATAAATTTGGACAAAATAATACGATGGATGCTTTAGCAACTTAAAAATTTCAAAGGGACATAACTCTCTAAATAAATCATCTTACCAGAACCAACAAATAACATGCGCATCTCCTCAAGGTAGTTAAGCTTCTGATAAAGCTTCATTGAATTCCAGTCAGTAGTCGGGCAGAAATAGACCGGCCAAGAATTGCTCTATATGTACAGTTTATAGAAAATTTCAAAGGGTCATAACTCTGTGAAAAATCATCCGACCAGAACCGGCTAATACTATGCACATCTCCTCTTGGTAGTGAAGCTTCCCATAAAGTTTCATTGAATTCCAGTCATTAGTTGCTGAGAAATAGCCCGGACAAGAATTGCACTACATGTATATGTACAGTTATTGGAAAATTTCAAAGGGCCATAACTCTGTGAAAAATCATCCGACCAGAACTGGCTGATAATATGCACATCTCCTTTTGGAAGTAAGCTTCCCATAAAGTTTTAAAGTTTCATTGAATTCCGGTCATAAGTTGCTGAGAAACAGCCCGGACAAGAATTGCACTATATGTAGTTAATGGAAAATTTCAAAGGGCCATAACTCTGTGAAAAATCATTCGAACAGAACTGGCTGATAATATGCACATCTCCTCTTGGTAGTGAAGCTTCCCATAAAGTTTCATTGAATTCCGGTCATCAGTTGCTGAGAAATAGCCGGACAAAAATTGTGCAAAGACGGACGGACACACAGACACGCGGACGGACAGACGAAGCGGCGACTATGTGCTCCCCCCAAAAAATTCCGGGGGAGCATAAAAATTGTGCATGGACGGACAGACACACACACGGACAGACGAAGCAGCGACTATATGCTCCCCCCAAAACAAATTTAGGGGAGCATAACTAAGGCACAATAGCCAGGGATTTTAAATTTTCATATGATGGTAACTCTCATGTAAAACAAGAAATATCTTTAAAAAAGATATATGGCGTTGATAGTTCAATCAATGAATGAGATCAAGGATAGCGAATGTCTTTTTCTGTGCAGTTCTTAGCTGCATCACACGCAGTACGGGATGTTACGCTTATATAAATTACAGTTATATATGTTTGCACTGCATTTTAAATAATTTTAAATGCTTTATTTATTTGACAGAAAGTTACTACAAGGTTGTACTTAGACCAACAAGTTCAAAGATGAGCATGTGATGCACCGATACTCGCTTGTATGAACCTGTTATTAACGCAATAAAAAAGCAAACTATGAATTCTTTGTTTGTTCATTTCCGATAGTTGTTGTCTAACACCTTCCATTGTACATAAAACTGCAATAGGGTGCATCACACTTTGAAGTGTAAGTTTGTGTCACAGTTATTTTACTGAGGAGGGGTTGTAACACTGCGGTAGATAATTGAACTGTTAATTGGCACTACCCCTGGAAATTGTCATAACTTGTATGCTATCGGACGAAACCATTGTTTAGTGCCGGTTTACAAGGTTATTTACCCAAGAACGCAAATGTAATGGTCCGTTGCCCTCAGACATGCACATGCCATGTTTTATGATGTTAATCTGGTTGTTAAACCCCATGATCGAAGTTTCATTAGGTATCGAAAACAGGACCGAAATTTTATAAAATAGCGCTGTAAAATATACTGTCCGAAAACTTAGAGACATTAATTATGGACAAAAACTCGTGTGTCAGAAAATTAAGAGTCACGAAAAATAATTATTTTTGCAAAAAAAAGGGGTGGCCGAAAACTTAGTGTCCGAAAACATAGAGTAATTACGGTAAATGCTTTTGCGCTGACAATCCTCTGAAAATAAAAGGTGCACGCACAAACTGTATTTATGTCGAGAATTGAGTGTAAAACTGTTCTATCTATTAAGCCTTTTCTTTAGAGAAAAAATTGTTTCATGCAGTAAAACAGTGTTACAAAGACGCGGATATGTTTCCAATGTTCTGGTGGTATACTCAAATCAGCCAATTGAATAAATGAAGTGTATTCATTCCTACCTAGCCGCAGGAAATTTTATTTGAATTTTATTGGACACTTACAAAGGTCAGGTAAGGTGAAAAGCTGGCTTTATACAGCTACCCTAAAAAAGACTATAAACAATATCTATATAGCGCAAAGTCATGTAATGTTGACATGTCTATTATTTCGACATGTTTTGACATCTTCTATCTAATTCAGCCTAGTGCAGTACCTTCTAGTCAATTTAAGTTTATTTTTGGCAATGTCATATATTTCTGACATCCTCAAAATATTTTACCCATAAAATTTGCGTTTGTTTTTTCCGTAAGCCAAGGTTACCGAGTAAATATATTGTTTTGTGTTTTTAATGTGACTGCGGCCCTTATATAAAGCTGTAAGACACGCAGCAAACAACAGTAAGTCTCTTTTCGTTTTTTTTGCAGGAATACGTTGTAATTTGTATTGAAAATGGAAAAACTAACATGGAAGATCATATTTTTAAACAGTTCTAGTTAGCTGTGATCTTTTTTGCGGCAAATGCAGGGGTGTTGAATTTAGGATAACAAAAATCATTTGGACCATAAATTCAACATAGCGAATAATATAACTCTTTTTTTTAAGTCTGAGTCATGTCTATGCAAGCAGGAGCGCCAAAGTAACGGACTTATTGGCCAAGCAAAGTTGCAGCTGCAGTATCTATGATTCAGAGCGGGGCTATGTCTAAAAGAAGAGTGGCTATTACTTTCAGTATACCCCGCACTACACTGATAGACAAGTTGAGCAGGAAGGCGCCACTTGGATCTAATCCAGGTTAACTTTTCGTATTGACAAAGGAGGTAGTTCTGGTTGACTTTATGAAAATGATCAGATGGCTTTTATTGGATACCATTTGAAGTGCCATGACCTTACTATTGAGATTAAGAAAGTCCTTGACGAAGATGGTAGGTCTACCCCATTCAAAGACAATCTTCCTGGTAAACACTGGTACCAAGGCTTTATCAAAAGGTACCCAGAAATTACTGAACGGAAGGCTATGACATTGGGGCACCAGAAGGCTTTGATTAGTATTGAGATGGTCGAAGGGTGGTCTGCTGGCCTTGGGACTTACCTAAAGAAGAAAGTTGCAGATTGGGAAGCACTTCTAAATGACCCTCTTAGAATATTTAATGCTGACAAAAGTGGATTACCTCTGTCTGTGACAAACGGAAAGGTACTCACCAACAAAGGAGTACGTCACGTTTATCAGGTGTGAACCAGTAACAAGACTCAGATAACTGTGCTGGCATGTTTCAATGCTATTGGTAACTATATCCCTCCACTCATTGTCTACTATGGTGAACGCTTCAGAGATTCAGAGATTCTGGAATCCATGACTTTGATGAGGCCATACATGGGCACACAAGTAGTGGTTGGATGGACTCGGAATAAGTTGTGTCCTATCATGAACATTGTAATGATTTTGTTTCGAAGCACAACATTCCTAAACCTGTTTTGCTGCTGGTCGAAGGGCATTCAACCATGTCGCTTGCTGCCGCTCACTACTGCTTTAGCAACGACATTATTTTGTATTGTCTTCTTTGAACGCAACACACATCCTCCTGCAAGAAGGGGGTCAAGGATTGGCAACTAGCAAATCTAGGGCAAGCATTGACAAAGAAACAGGTCCCCAGCATCTTCCAAAAGGCATGGGAAAGAGTCGCCAAGTTGGAAAATGCTGTCCATAGCTTTTTGAAATGCAGAATATTTTCATTCAACCTCAAGAACATCGATATAACAAAACTTGATCCATCAAAGGTTTTAATTTGTGAGGTTGATGGTGAAATTGAAAGCAGTCCTACCCAGATGACAGCACAGATAGCACAGAACAATGAAACAGTCAAACCTGCAAGCACTGGTGAGAAAGATGCAAAGGAAAGAAATTCAAGGTAGGCCAATGCAAGAGAACCCTGAAACAGAAATGAACACAGAACCAATGATGGAGATTGGTTATACAGATAGAAGAGATGGGGGAAAGAATCTGCAAATGTTGGTCTGTCAGACCAAAGACAAGCGACATACGTCACACAGACACGAGATGAGTCTGTGTCGTGTGCTTTCAATCTACTGAATGTTCCAGAAGCCATGAGTAAGAAGCCAAACACCATGAGACAGCGGTTACCAAAGACATCGTCCGGAGAAGAGGCCCTCAAGATATTTAAAGAAAGAAAAGACAAAAAGAAGAATGGCGAAGAAGCTAAGAAACAAAGATAACTTTTGAGTGCGGACATGAGGAAACAAAAGCTCGAAGAAAAAGATAAGAAGAAAGCACTAAGAGAAGAGGCAAAGAAAAAGCGAAAAGAAGAACGGTTAACAAAGGCTGCACTTAAAGAGGCAAAGCGGAAAAGGAGAGAGTTGTCCTCCGAGTCCTCAGAATCTGATTTGAACGAGACACCAAGACTGGCTGACACAGACCATGACATAGATGAGGAAAGATCTAGTCCTGGCTGTGGGTCTGATGAAGGCGGCATAGACGAATGGATAAAGTGTGTGGCTGCCCCCGACGCTGGCATATCACGTGTACCAGGGATGAGTTATTGTTCGAAATACCAGCCAATCGCATTGTCAACAACCCATTCCACTGTGAATATTGTTTGTAATTTAATCTTGCCAAATGGACATCAACATTTACGCATTAACGCAATTATTTCCTGCTTTGTTTGATGAAATGAGTTATTATTGATTGACTGGCTTAGAAAGTTTGATTTCTAATGAATTGATGTACACATCGTTTGTTAAAATACAGTAGACTCTGCCAATACCGGACTCTCTGAATACCGGAACTCTCCCGATTCCGGACGGTCGGGCCAGTCCTGTATTTTCTCCTTCTATTTCTTTGTTAAAAAATGTTGAATAAACCGAACTCTCTGAAAACCGGAAACCGGACGGGTATCTCCGTAAATTTGGTCATTTTCAATGTAAAATACATTGAGTATACCGGATGGTCTAAATTCTCAAGATGCCCGAGGCGTCAAATAACAATACCTAGTCAGCACAGCGAGTGCGGTGTCACACATTTTGCTCGCGCAATTATCGATAATCGGATTAAACATACCATAAAGGTGTCAAGTCGTTACGGAGCTTTGGGAGTCCGATTAAGTAAATGTTAAACAAACTGTGAATGTCTATAATAACCTCGCGGTAACACCAAAAAGTGATTGACTCGATCGTTTTATTAATTATTTATTATCGCCTATGATAAACAATTTAATTAAAAAATTAATGCATGCCGTTGCGACCATCACTTTCTTGTGATCTTCTCGGTTATTTTAAAAGATCTTATAGCCATGTTTTTAACATAAAGGAGAAATGTGCTTTCAAGCAAAGAGTGATCTTGGACTTTTTCGTGAAATCGTAAACTTCAAGAATTAGTAGGTTTTGAGATTATGAATATCTTGAAAAATATCATAAAAAATAATTATGACGCTGTTGTTTGCTTGTGTGTATGTTTAATATAATAAATCGTGTATCTACAACAATCTTATTCAGGGGTTCCGCTGTCGATCGCCATTGGCGCCAAATGGCGCTAATTTTTTTTTAAGTGGCTCCAATTTTTTTAACCCTTACAGCGCTGGAACCGAATTTTAAAGGCCTTTGCAAACAGTTTGGATCCAGATGAGACGCCACAAAACGTGGCGTCTCATCAGGATCCAAACTGTTTGCTATTCTGAGAGTATTCTTTGAACAAAAATCAAAGAAAATGCTAATTTTAGAAAATTAGCAGACAACATTTTAGCAGATGACAAATTTCCCAGCATGCAAAGGGTTAAAGTGGCGAATTTTAAACAAGAAATATCTTTAAAAAAGATATACGGCGTTGATTGTGGTTGCAGTTAATGAAAGGTAAAGACTTCAATGAATAAGATCAAAGATAGCGAAAGTCTTTTTCTGTGCAGTTCTTAGCTGCAGCAAACGCAGTACGGGATGATACGCAGAGTTTTCGCGGCTTATTTTACATTATTACATATTGCTAGTCATAAACGTATAGACACAAAACAGAAAACCAAAAGAAGAATGGAAGTGAAATTAAAACATATGAGTCAATCGGCCACACGCGAAGTATCCGTACATATTTTAAATATTTATACGCGCGTTCTTCGAACAAACCTGTTTTAGTGGTTTGTCTGGCGTTGCTATTTGATTCGATTATTAACAGTATCGAGAATCATTGCGCTCATGCTTAATTCATTAGTCAATATGATGGCATAATTCTTGTTAAATTAATTAAAAATAATATTTATCATTGTATTGTTGTAAAACACATTAAGAATCTATTATTGACATACCATATGATATCGCTGGATATCTTCATTTAACATCTGTCTGGTCTAAAGAAAATTCCAGTTCACCTAGTTCACGCTATAGCGTCTTTATTATGTAACGATTATTTTCCTGGCCGCGAACTCCGATCAGCACAAAGGGTAGAGACGCAGCGATGACCTGTATGTAAACTCTGACTTCACACACAGTGGCCGCAAATTGACCCGATATACATCGCGAGTTGAAATGCAATGCATTAAAGTGAGTCTTCGCTTCCACTGCTCTCTATACTTTAACATGTTAACATGTTGACAGGAATATGGAAGTTAGTACTAAATATGAGAACATAGCCTTAAAGTGCAAAAGTTCTCGCGCTGAATCTTCTGAAAATAAAAGGTGGACGCACAAACTGTATTGATGTCGAGATTGAGTGTATAACTGTTCTATCTATTAAGCCTTTTCAATAGATATAACATTGTTTCATGCTGAACACGCAGTAAAACAGTGTTAAAAAGACGCGGACATGTTTCCAATGTTCTGGTCGTATTCTCAAATCAGCCAATGCAGTCAATGAAGTGTATTCATCTGTACTTGGCCGCGGGAAGTTTTATTTGAATTCTATTGGACGCTAACAAAGGTCAGGCTAAGGTGAAAAGCTGGCGTATACAGCTAACGCCGAAAAAATCCTATTGGAAAATGTACTGCGAGTCGAAAAGCACGCGACCGAGCATAAGCGGCCAGCGTTTGTCAGTTGTAAATATTGATTTACGACGATGTAAGCGACCTACCATGTAGAGTGCACTGAAATCACGGAAGCGTGAAAGTGTTACAGTCTGTGTTTTTACTGCTATTGTCAAGTTTTATGGGGGTTATTATCGGATTAACGGTTCTTTTATGATAAAGAACACTCAATTATGTAACACTTAGGACAAACTGGCACAAAGATCAATGATTATAACGATATATAAGGCGGCCACTCTTTAATCAATACCATGGTAAGTGTTTTGTTATTTACACATTAGTTAAATATTGTTCATATTTTTCCCATCTATGTTGATGGCTTCGTATATAAAGACACATATATGATTACATATTCACAAGCAATCATGGCTTTTCATGACTTCTTTAATCCTCAAAAGCGTGCTTTAGAAATTGAAACAAATGAAAGCAATGAAAATCCTTAAAAATTGCAAAAACATGATAATTCTGTAGCAAAGCGAAAATTCAATGATAGCTGGAAGTCAGAATTCCCTTTCATCTCATATGATGCCAAAACAAAGTCAATGTTTTGTGACTACTGTGTTAAAAGCCAGTTCAAAAGTGCATTTACATTTGGTTGTAACGTTATGAAAAAGGAGTCCTTATAAGCATGTAAAAACAAAGGGTATGTTTGTGTGTGGTAGCAAATTGTTTAGTTTAAAGTGCATATTCACATTGCTTCCCAGCTGTATTGTTTGTATTAAAATTTGATTATACAGTATGGAAATAATAAAAACAAAGTCTCAGTGGTATTATCTATTTATTCTTTTCAGAACACCAGACTGCTGCTGAGGCGATGCAGCTTTGGAAGGATATGGCGGCTGCCAGCAAATCATCTATCTCAAAGAATGAGGCCGCAGTGAAGGCAGCGCTGGCCAATGTGCTGTTCCTGGCAAAGAAGATGGTTATATGTGATTGTTTATCATGTGCAAACCACTGTTTTTATGTATAAATAAAGCTAATTAAGACTTATGAAGTTACTTATTATTATTTATGTATTTACATACTTTTACAAGTAATAATATAGTCAATGAAATTGATGTTGTAAGGTTTCTTAGACGATTGTCATAATTAATTAGGTCAGAATAACTGACAGTTTCGCGCCGCGAAAAAGTGGCGACAACTTTTTTTGGGCCAGTGGAACCCCTGTTATTTGTGTCGTCACTTGCCTATATGACAAAATTTGTCATTTAATGCCACGTACGTACATGTATAAAGCACCACGCTCACTTTGGGATTAATCAAAACAAGTCGGTATGGAATATTTTTTGCTTTTAATCGATTAAAAACACATTTTTTAAGAATACAATTAACATCATCAGTACCTGCGTACAGTTATCACATGCTACATGTTAATGTATATGGTTTGTTTTATTTTTATGTGATTCTGTACACAATGCATACCATGTATATTTCGGCAATATGCAAACTCTTGGTAAACCGGAACTCTCTGAAAACCGGACTATCAGGCCGGTCCCGAGACTGTCCGGTTTACAGAGAGTCTACTGTATATTAAACTGCTTTTATTGATGTTTATTTTTTTTTAAACAAACTAGGGGTGTCTCAATAAGGGGCACCATGTCGAAATAAGTTTTAATGATATCATACTTCCTTAACTTTTTAAGTAAATATGACACGTATAAAGCATCCTTACCTGACAGTCAACACTTAAAAAACGCATATGCAATAAGTTACGTCAGTGCTCCAGCTAAGCCTAAATCGAAGGGCGCCGCGCCCTGCCCTCCCGAACCTCCGCCCTGCCCCCCCGCCCTGCCCCCCCCCTCTCAAAAAAAAATTTTTTTTTATTTTTTTACATTTGATAATTCATAAATCTCTTATTTCATTGTAATTATTTTAATCCTCATTGTAGACACTATATTTAAATGGTTTAATAATAATGGGAATAATACAATTATTTATAACATATAAATTAACATGCAATAGGAAGCATTTCAGAAACACCCGCGCGCTCGAACGTGCCCTTTTCACAAAATACTGCGTGTCGAAAGTGCCCTTTTGACAATATACTGCGTGTCGAAAGTGCCCTTTTGACAAAAACCCCCCCTGCCCTTTTCAAATCCTAGCTGGAGCACTGGTTACGTTAATGCATTGGTTTTTATCACTATTTTGGGAATGAGGCCGCGTCCCTTTGGATTGGGAAAATGTGTGGCGTTTTGACTAAAATTGGGAAATTATTATTGTTGTTGTTTTGCTAAAAATGCTTTAAAATTGAGAATACAAGTGTTTTTATTAAATTTACTTAAGGTTTAACTTATATGGATGAGAGTTGAACAAAATATTGAGGTCTAAAAATTTTTTATTTGTTAAACCTTCCAATAGGAATTTTTAGCTCCCATTTGGAAAAACTATATACTTTTTTCCAGTGGGAATGGGACCGATTACACTGGTTAATGGTATGTCGAAGTAAGGAGGATACCAATCATACAAATTGGTATACACATTTGAACTGTTAACTGTCAAAATAAGGGTACTTTGATCTACATATTCGAATTTTTTTTTTTACGAAGACATTCTGTCACAAGATTTTTATTGATTTAGTATGTTTATGCATTATAATAAACAACGGGTATCTTAAAATTGTGTCACAATGGATAGTAGGCTGCAACAATATACCGGTATATCGGTATATATCGCAATACGCAATCCGCATATTGTATTGCGATATGATTTTCATCATACCGGTACGAAAATTTTACAAAAATTCACTCACATTTCGTCCAGAAAAGCCATCCGAAATAATGATAAAAAAGTAAACAAAGCAAAGCAGTGTAAATTATTTTTTACGTAAAAATAGCATTCTAAAAAGTGTATTATACAGAGAAGTGTTGTTACATCCATGGGAGCATTCATTCGATGCTTTTGAACAGATTATCGTTGAATTAATTGCGCACAGCTGTAAATGTTTCGTTCGATTCTGATTTGAGCATTATTTGTAATCCGAATTTCGGAAACACGCTTCCAAATTTGAATGCTAACGCGACAATAAAAAATTATAGCGTCAAATAAAAAGTGCTTTATCCTTTGTCTCAATAAAAAGCGCGCGAAAATTATACAGACATGTAGAACGTCGCATGGAAAGTATGGGTGTATTTTGTGTTGTATAAAAACGGGAACATCACGTCAGCTGAATTACGCGTGTTCAGTGGGAAAAACGCCCCGGTTGGACGTTATTTCATCACATCTTTAAATAGTAACAATTTCAAAAATGTATTTGATACTTAAGAAAATTTGCGAATGTTTGTGTTTCTTATTATTCTTGAGCACATTTATAGTAAATATTTACCAGAATTTGCTTTAAAATTGGAATTTATGGGATTATCGGGTAATTTGCAAGTTATAATTTTGGTACAAGTTAGCAATATATTGCGATATATTGCAATACGGGTTTTTGAACTGACAATATATTGCAATACGGTTTTTGGCGTATTGTTGCAGCACTAATGGATAGTCGATCATTGAGTCATTGCCATCAAGCGCCTATGAAAATTACAGGACCTTGTGGCACACGGGGTATGAAAGCGCAGATTGTTATGTTGTAGTGATTTAAGGTCACTTCCAACAGCCTTGCTGTAGAGCTAGCTTTTCAGCGACGTGGTTAGAGTGTCTGACTACCAATCCGGAAGTCGTGGCTTCCATCCCCCATTGGAGCTCCTTATTTTTACAATAATGGCAACGATGCAAACATGAACTATGCTTCAGAACGTGGGTGTGAGCTTTCTAATGGCTTCAATGAGCTGTAAGTGAAGCGGTCGACACTATAGCCTTAGTATAGCAAAGTGTCAATGTGACATGCTGTAGCGGGCATGTGTGGCCTTGAAACATTGAGAGGGCGATGAGTGTAGTGATTTGAGGTCACCTCCAACAGCCTTGCTGTAGAGCTAGCTTTTCAGCGACGTGGTTAGAGTGTCTGACTACCACTCCGGAAGTCGTGAGCTCGATCCCCCATTGGAGCTCCGTATTTTTACAATAATGTTCCTAATAAAAATATCTTAAACCTGAAATGTAATACAAATTAAATAAGGCACAATATTTCATCCGTTGTTATTGATAAGGATTTAAGCACTTAATTTTTATAACTTATACCATACATACTTTTAAGTTTAACTTTCATTTTCCATTTCCAACTGTGACGAACGAACAACAACAACTACTTCCGGTTATTGGAATTTCCGGAATCATTCATAATTGAAGTTTTAAGGTAATTAAAAATTGACGTTTGCTTACTTATTTAAACAAGGAAAAACGGTTAAAGTTTTGGTAAAGATAGTTAAAAATGGTCCAAACTTGAATTTGTTTACAAGGAACCTGACTTAGAGAATATCTTCATCGCTGATTTCCGGTTCCGGTTCAATGTAAAGGTTACAATATACCAAAAGATTTCCTACACAAATTCAATGTATAAAAGCAATAATTTCAACTAAAAATAAAGTCAAACTTTTGCGCATAGGGACCCTCATACCCATACCTTTTCTCGAAGAACACTCCAATCAGAATTGATTTAAACAATATATAAGATAGGTCATGCGATATGTAAGAAAGGACTCGCCACGAATCAAAAGTCGCTGTTTTACGACCATCTGTTAACCGGCTTAACTCCAGTTGATGATGGTTCCCTGCCATCTGTCAAAGTCTCATGTAGTCTCCAACCTTTAAGTAAATGAGTGAATTGCTACTAAACAACTATGTTTTCCCTATCATACGCACACAGAAACATTCTAAAATAAAGACATGGCAAGTGCTCCTACAGATAATTGTGTGTGCTAATGAATGATTTTTTTTAGAGTTTAGAATTGCACTCCAAAATTATTTAGTATATTGTAACCTAAATGTTCGGGAAATTTTCAGCAACACTTGCATTTTTAATGTAACTTGTTCTTTTAGTCTCAGATACGATCATAAGTTCTCAGTAAAAAGTCATTGAACAAAAAATAAACGAGTAACAATTCAAGCATGCCAAACAAAAGAAAGCGGGAACAAAATAACAGCAGAGGCCAAACTGTGTTGTCGAAATTCTTTAACCACAAAAACATTGGTCATGGAAGTGACAAAAGTGAAACCAAGGAAATAAAGACTCAAACCATTACAGAACAGACCATTCATGAAATTATTCAACTAAGTGATGATGATACACTTGAGGTATATAGTATAGCAAACTGTCTCAAGTAACTCGCATATTTTTTATTTAGGGGGGTAACTGGTCTCCGATCATAAACAGAGAGTTTCGCATACCAAAATGTTCGTAAGGTTCTGTAGATTGTAGAGTGACGAGAGTCTGTTTGTTGTTGCCTCCATACAGGTTTATTACAAAGTTTGTACATGTTGACCTTTGTAGCTCCGTCAATACAAATTCCTCGCCCATGTCACACATTGGTTGATATTGGTGTGATTTATCAATCAACATCTTGAACACCTTTTGTTTCCCCTTACCATAATAAACACTAGTTGTGTCACACCCAGTGATATAGTATACGGCAAGGAGAATATTGCTCTGCTCCGTGGTGATTTTCTCTTTCAACTTGTGAACTGGTATAAAACGTCTACCATCAGTGTGGACAGTAACTCTTCCAGTTGACATGTAAATGTATGGGGCACCAATGTCCTGGTAATGGTGGAGCAACAGGACAAGTACTGCATCTGTGTCAGGAGAATGAATAACCAGCGATGTAGTACCCATATGTGCTTCGTACTTTGCATGCATAATCAGATCATCATGGTATCAGCTTCTTCCTGGTTGGTTTTGAGTTCTGTAACAACGAAACAACCATCTATTGTAACTTAAATACAGGCTGCATTTCTTCCACCGTTAATATATAGAATTTCGTTTGCTTTCAGTTCATTGATAGCGTGTTCCATCAAGTAACTAGTATAGTATTCTATAAGCCGTTCTTTGTTTGCACCGCTTCTTAAGAACAGCTGCCAATCTTTTGGAACTCGTAGTTCACCAGGAACATGAACATTACTTGTATCGTTGTTGTTTGAGTCTCCTCTTTCGTGTCTGGTTTCTGCTTTAAGACTGTCAGCATTATATTTGTCAATTATAATGTGAATGGCCTTGACTGTCTGTGATATAGCGAGCCTTACCCAAGACGTACGAAAGGTAACCAGATGCCATGTCACTAAAAGTGGCTAGCTCACTATTGACTGTCAATATTCGTACAAGCGTCATGCCATCAAATATCACAACGTCAGCGTCCTCTGCAAATCAGTGAATCAGTGATGACAAAGGCAATAATTCTTCCAGCTTTTTCATAAAGTCAGACTTCTTGGTTTTGATCATTTTACCTTCATCAGTAAACATACCGAGTGGAACGGTGGTGTTTCCAAATGAAAAAACGCGATCCGGATGAACTTTCTTGTAGGTGTTTATTGCTAACAACTGTTGGAACATTATTGGTCCGTTAATGAGTTCGATTTTTTTTCTCTGTAGCTTTTGTGTTTTGTTTTGATTCGACATTGTCTTCATGTTGCTCCTTTGCAATGGGCTAAAGAAACTTTTTCTGCTGGGTCTCCATCAATCTTCTCAACTAATCTCTCCCTTACGACTGATTCAAACCTATCTTGACCTTTATTTTAATAGTTGACCATCAACTTCTCCACTTCGACAGTAGAGTGGGTTTCTGTTGAAAAATTCACAAGTTTGTCAGGAGCTTTCGTAGCTTCAAATGGGTCGATGAAATTAGTGTCGAATATGTTTTTCAATGTAATAACTGCTTTGTTGAACTGTTCCCGTTGACTTCTGGTATCAGTGTGGTGCTTATTTTCCTCCACTTCTCTCACACTGCCAATGCTTTCATGGAAAACGGTTAAGTACCACGATGATAATAAACGTGCTAAGAACCAACGAGCAAGGGCATTTTCTCTCATGGTAAGGCCAATTATTCCACCTGATCCTTTGAGGTTTTTGTTTTGTGTTGTTTCGAGTGTATAATCTAACCAAACACTGTTGAAAATTCTGGCGGATAATTTGGCTGTAAATAGGCCTTCCGAAAATGCTTCTTCAACTTCCATTGGTTGTCTATTCATTTTCAGTATTTGAACCGTCATATATTTTGCATATGAAGTCCTATTCGAGGCAAACAACAAAGGCATAACTTGCAGCTTTGCATGTTGATGCACCGACCAGTTTGGAGACCTTGTTGAAGTAAGAAGTAATTTGAGGGGCGTTGATACCTTTGTGAGATATTCATCCCACACAAGGAAGGTGGGTGAGATCTTGCGACACTCCTCTCGGAATTCATCAAGCAGTCGGACTATGTGCGTTGCAATGACTTCACAGAATTGTTTTATTAATGAATCTGTATATTCATTTTCATTCATGCTTCTTAATGTTGACAGCATTTCTGTCACTTCACAATGAATATCTTTATTGTTCCTTTCACACCACGCTTCAAAGGTTCTTAGAAGTCGGTTATGCAATGCTTCATCGATCAACTTGAACGCCATCAATCCTCTGTCGAAGTCTTTTCCTGTTAGAATATTTGTTGCAGGTACAGGAGCATATAGACTAGAGTCTGACAGGAGCTGTTGAAGACCAGCTTCTCCGTACAAAAACCCAATTCCAGCAAAAATTGACATTAGCAAATGCATGCCTCCTTCCATAGGAATTACCCCTTTCAAATCGTCGTCCTGACTCCAAACAATTTCAAGGGCCTTAGACAGAACACCCATATATATATCATATATATATATATTTTTTTTGATATATCAAAAACCACAGGAATGTGAGACTGGCCTAGAGCGTTTGCCACTTCTTTGGCTCGCAGAAGCGTTGTATAGACCGTACTATAATCGGTTGGCTTTGACATAACGAGAGGGTTGTATGCTATTGTTGATGCACTGTTCTGTTCGCCCTTGTCGATTGTTTTGGCAGAAAATATACTCCAGTTTGGTATGTTCCGAACTTCAGATAAATCATCACAAAATGCAGCACTACGTCCAAATGAGTACAATAGATCCTTTAATCTTGCTAGCTTGACAGGGATGCTCTCTACAGGTTTGATTTCTTCTATTGTTACAGAACATTCAAAAACTGGTGTTGGCCTATTGCTGGGTTTTCTGTATGGAACGATACTGCAAAGACTACCGCCTGGTAACTGCTTAATGTTAAACGTTCTGTTAATGACTTTCGGTAAGCATGGAATCATGGTCTTGTTTGCAGAAGTGCTTGTTACAAGTATGCTTGTCATTGCATGCGTTGTCCTTTTCCCATCGACTGTTCTCTCGTTGTGGTCCCAGTCATCAGCGATGGCAACTACAAGCTTCCCACCTTGAGCCTTTGGAAGAATGTTTTCTGGTACGATGCCCCCAGATGCAGTCACTCTCTGCATGAGTTTTAATGGCTTGCTGTGCAGCTGATGTTAGGAACAACCAAAGATCGGGATAGGAAAATGAATAGCATATCTTCTATCAGGTGACGGCTATTGAATTCATTATATAGATGAACACCGAGACCAAGATGCTTTGGGGATGGATTTGAGGTAACTGGGGTTGAAATGTCACACGCTATTGCCAAACATTTCCTGTTATCATTTTCAGATGCTTCCTTGTAACACTTTTTATCAGAAAACCAACAAACTGCTTTATATAGTAGTGGATCGACAAATTCTTTCTGTGCAGATAGGCTCATTTCATCTGGAGAATAGTATTCATTGTCAAGTTTTAAGCTCTTGTCTTGTATTCTTCGACGCAGTATGCCAACTGCTTTGTGAACGATTGACTCATCTGTTTCAGTTTCTGGTATTAATTCATAAGAACAGTCATTGTTGTTTTGAATTTCTTGTTCAATTTGCTTAGCTTCTCGTATGGCTTCACTGATGGTCTTATGTGACGAACAAACAAGATCAGATTTACCATTATGGTGAACGAAAGATATCTCAGACCAGATTGAATTGAGGAGTTTCTTAAAAGAACTACTCTTGTAAGATTGTGCAGCCTTCATCATGGGCTAATTGAACGAACCTGACTAACATATACGTTCTTATTCAGGGTTGGCAGATGTGACACAACTTTAGGTGGTGTGTAACCAGCATAGGCATACAGATTTTTAACCAGGTTTTCCGAAGGAAAAAACTGGTTATTAGATTGGCGAATGCGGGCGGGCTGGCGGGCGGGCGGAACAAGCTTGTCCGGGCCATAACTTTGTCGTTCATTGTGAGATTTTAAAATCATTTGGCACATTTGTTAACCATCATTAGACGGTGTGTCGCGCGAAAAAATTATGTCAATATCGCCAAGGTCAAGGTCACACTGAGTTCAAAGGTAAAAAATAGCCATAAATGAGCTTGTCTGGGCTATAACTATGTCATTCATTATGAGATTTTAAAATCATTTGGCACATTTGTTCACCATTATGGTACGGTGTGTCGCACGAAAGAATCACGTCAATATCTCCAATGTCAAGGTCGCCACGACTAAAAATAGATTTATTTTAAAACAAACTTACAAAGGGGGTTAATTTTGTTTGTTCATTTCAAAAGTTCAGTTTGAGTTGTCTCCCTTTATCAGATTTTTTTTCACAATGAAAACCTGGTTTTGTGACAATTTTGTCCCTTGTGTTTATAGTACTTTGTAAGGCATCCCTTTTTCCTATGATACAATGCATTTACCGCCACCAGATCTCCATTTGCTACAGTGGTCAATTGAATGATTATAGTTGTATCATTCGTTTGCAATTCAATTTCTAACACTTTGTTCTAGATAGAGTTAGCCGGGTCCACTGAATCTACAGTTTCAACTAAAGACCAGCTTAGGCTATAACCTCTTGATGAATTATCACGATTCGGATTACAGTTTTCCCCTCAAATAAAACATTGTGTGTTCCAGTCAAAGTTGCCCCTTGCTGAGCTGGTTTTCAAAGGTGTCGCACCGATATTCGCCTGGTTTTCCATCGTCACGTCAACCACGTTTTCTGAAATGGCAATTATCTTGAATTGTACATGTTGCCAATATATATTTATTTTATAAATTATACAAAAATTAATAATACATTTAAACATTGTCCAGTAATAAAGACAAACCATTAATCTGATTGTTTATTAAACATTATTAATATGATTTAATATATAACAGTGATGAAAAACTAACCTTATTGCAATACATTTTAAAGCAAGAAATATTTTTGTTTACATAATTACTGTGCTTGTACCTGTTTTTTTTATTGTTTTATTAAATGATTCTGATGTGTATATTGTAACTGTACTTATACAAAGAGCGATTTAAACAATACATTAAAGGGGCCTTTTCACAGATTTTGGCATTTTTTAACTTATTCATTAAATGCTTTATATCGATAAATGTAAACATTGGATCGTATAAGCTCCAGTAAAAAATGAAGAATAAAATTAAAAAAAGGAAAAGAACATTGCCCGGACCAGGTTTCGAACCAGTGACCCCTGGAGTCCTGCCAGAGTCCTGACGTAAAAACGCTTTAGCCTACTGAGCTATTCCGCCGAGTACATATACGTGAAGTATTTTATACCTTATATAAGCAATCTTCGTAGTTTCACAAAATTTAACGACAAAAACAGAACTCTCCAAATTATTCAATCGTTTCGCGTTGCAACGCTTTTTAATTTTTAGGTTTTAAAATCGTCAAAAGATGCATATAATGGCTATATTAGACCATGGTAAATGTTCAGTATTACTGTTTCCTCACAAATATCATAACTAAAACGAAAATTTGCGAATCTGAAACAACTTTTTTCAATTTTGTCAATTTACCAAAGCGTGAAAAGATCCCTTTAAAATGTGTGGATGTCATGCATTGTAATATCACACCATTATAATATATTCTGTGAGCAAAACTTCTCTCATCACATTGGTTCCTTCATTTGTTGTAAAACATGTATGGACGCCTTCATGGTATCTTTATGCACACATTGTCATTGCCTGTAAGGAAAATATTTTATTAAAAACGATCAACAGCTTCTTTATAACAGAACCTTCAAAAAAAAAAACGACTATTTGAGTGATATATTATTGTATCCGGTAACTAGTGCCTATCCGACTACTACACAAGTTTTTAATAAAATCGATGTGGGACTTTATTAACATTTATTATTTTGTATGTATAACTTTTGCTCTTAACTATAAATACATTTTGCTTTTTAAAGACATGTTTGTTTTAAGACATTCATGTGCCTTTTTTGTTCTCATGTTTAATGCATCATCAAAAATAAATGGCATTGGACTGCACTTACATCAATAAAATAATTTGAGTTTTAATCTAAATTATACAACAAAGGTAAATGATTACAATATAAGTCACTTGTATAATTGAATGATACATACCAAAATAGTTGCTCTGCATCCAAACATCGATACACAGAAAGGAAAAAGGCTTTAAAAACACATGACCTTTAAAATCTGCAGACGGAAACTTATGACATATTTATATCAAAGGGTAGTAACTGTAAAAAACAGCTATGGATTAGACAACTGATTAAGCTATTAAAATAATACAATAATGTTATTTTAATAATTTAAGATGAATGTGCAAGTTAAATGCTGTTGGTTTGTGTATGAAAGTTTTGATGCTGATAAAAGAGAATATAGACAATGTTTTATCAAACATAAGAAACTTACCATTGGTCCATTGATAAATTTCACATTAACTAAACTCGTTTAACTATTAAATGGATAATAACCTTACCAAACATATATAGAAAAGTTGTTTTTTTTGTAATCCCAAATGTCTTAAATAAGTATCATTTGAGGAAATACTTTAATTTCGGTGACTGTTATTTCAGATATTAATATAAATACTGACCCCACATCTTCATTTTAGTATCAGACTAGTGAAAAAATGTCTCAAAAATATAACTTTTTGCTTTTTTGCAAACCAAAAAAAGATTTAATAGTAAGTCGGAAGTATGCGCATCATTTATGTCACAAACAAGAAAGGAGAATAAGAAAAAGAAAGATTTTTTTCATATAAATAGCTATATCAGTGACTGCCCTTTCTTTGGCGGCCATCTTGGACCCCATCTTAGATTTCTCAGCCCCCCAGCATTTTTGAAACTTATGATCAATACTTTCACAATCTACACAATCTAACAAACATTTTGAAATGCAAAACTCCTTGTTTATGATCGGAGACCAGTTTGTTGGTATAGACCTCTCCATGTTTGCACTACTAATATCAATGTCAATATGATGTGAACAAAGTATTTTAACTATCCGCATATTGTTAAAGTACCTCTTCTTGAACCTCACCTCTTTTCGAACCCTTCATTTGTTAACATTTCATAGGCATGCGCACACACGCACTTCGTCACTGTTTTTTGTACAGGTAATTTGTTTACGCCAACTCACACTTAGCTGCAAATCAACGAAAATATGTCATAAACATGTAGAATAAGTCAATTAATCATAAAAAAACTAAAAATCATAGTATTCCTTAATGCATTTTACATATGTAATGTTTTTCATTAAAAAAATATAAAAACATATCTATTTTGGTTTTCAACTTTGATTAACAATTTACAAAAATCGGCTGCTGTAATAAGTCACGTGACCATGCTCAAATCATGTGGTGAATTAATTTCTAATGGTGTACACGGAAGGGTTCGAAAGCAGGTACTCGTTGTTTGGGCCGCATTGAAAGTTTGACATGATATGGTGGTGCTGGAAACTTGCAAAAAATCTGTTATTAAAAGAGTATTAACATAACAATTAAAGTTGCCAGCCATGTAGAAACAAGTTATTTATCAAAAAGAGTTCCTATTAATATGTTTCACTATTTTCAATCGTCACTATATTTGACGTGTCAAAAATTAAGAGGTTCGAAAGATTTTTCGTCCATGATACATAAAATAAAGCTTTTGATATTAAAGTTGTTTGTGCATTAAAGACTGATGTATTGCATTGATTACGTAAAACTTTTATAATTTTGTATAATGCAATTTAAATATCACTAATTCTATGTTATTTTCAGCTGTGTTGAAATTTATATTGTATTCATTTGTCATTTGATAATGTTTTTGAATTCCGTTGAAAAACATTGTATACATTAGGGACATTTAAAACCTTACTTAAACTTATTTCAGGAAGAGCAACATCAGAAAAAAATTAAAAAGTCACCCTCCAGAGAAGACCAGAGAACCACACATGTTTCAGACAGTAATTTTGTGACATCACTCAGAGAGACTGTTGACAGAGCTAAGAAAAAGCTTAAACATTTTGAACTCACAGATTGTGAAGAAAGATCACTGCATGTTACCTCTGACAAGACACTTCAAGAGTCAGAAAGGAATAAACAGCACAGCTGTCCATTAGGAAAACAAAGTGACAGTTTGTCAGTAGTAAAGAGAGAACTCAGTTTATTCTGTAACTCAAAACATATTGCTAAAAAAGAGAAGGGTGATATTCCTAAAGCCCCAAATCCCATTATTGTGAAGTACGGTACACTCCGCTTGAACAGCAGTTCCTAGAGTTTAAGGAACAGTATCCTGATGCAGTACTTTTTGTGGAGTGTGGTTATAAATATAGATTCTTTGGAGATGATGCTATGGTAGTTTTCATAAAATTAGTAGCAGTTAATGCTAATTTCTCATTCCATATTTCACAATTAACTTCCATTAACATTCTGAGTTAATTTGTTTGTCACAGTCAATGTAGATCTAATTTAATACAAGAATCGGCGCAAAAACTGTCAGTCCGCCAGTCCTGACCGGCAACTTTTACTCAGGACTGAGTAATCAAGAAAATTGGTCTGACTGACCGCCACAAATATCCGATCACAATATTTTAATTCGTAGAAAAAGCGTTGGCAAGTGAGGTTAATTTCAACAATTTCAGCCCATTTCCGTTGCAGTCAAAGTACCATACTGGATTTGGAGCATAAACAATACCGTATTTCAATGAAATAATAGTTTGGATCACATTAAAATACGATAAATCATGTCGAAGGTCAATATTACAAAACTTTCAGGTTTTTTTCCAGCCATTTTGGGAAAAGGAGTCTGGTCAAATTGGGATTTTTTAATCGATTAAAGTGGCAAATTTGAAGATTTTTTATCACCAAAAAAGGACCAAATTAGGATTTTTTATCAACACATTGACACAACAGGTCTTTTCCTGGCCTTTTTGGATAAAAATCATATAAATTATGGTTATATATTTTGTAGGTTGTTTAAAAAAAATAATTGAGATATATATAGTCTCAAAATCATAAGATCATAAGTCATAAGACACTTTTTTCTAAAAAAAATTATTTGGGAGGGGGAATTAGGAATTTTTTTATAATGTCGGTTTGGGATCGGGTCCATTTTACGGTCTTTTCACATAGTAGAAAACCCCCTGAAGACAATTATATAATAATAATAAACTACAAATAATCCAAGCTCAGCTGAACAAATAACTATTTTTCTTTGAATGGTTTGTAGACCAATAAGTAATGGACCGTTTTAGCTTGAGACTTGATACCTGCATTTAAATTTAATAATTCTTTAACCAATTGTATAGGAGGTCTTTCACAACAAGTTTTTGCAAGATGCCTCCACTTCGAAGACAATACAGTGACTGAATTCTGGTGATAGTTCATACCAGTTGCTTTGTTTTCAAATGTATATCGTTTAATACTGTTTTAATGTAAAATGTTGATTATTGGAAAATGTGGAACGGTTTGACGTTAAAATATTATGAAGGTGCAAAGCCTGATAGTAAATGAACATAAACTCCAATGCTACTTGAAACAGTCTAACTAAAACTTGTGAAATGTCATGAATTGAAGTAAAAACAAAGTTGTTGGAATGAAAGGGAAGGGAACAATCTAGCGCGTAAAAGGATGGAGCTGCATGCAGCTCCTTTTTGGTTACCCCTTCTGTCCCTTTCGCAGGGGTTTCACTGGCCCCAAAAAAGTTTTTTTTCGCCACTTTTTCTCGGCATGAAATCTGTCGGTTATTCCAACCTGATTAATTTTATAAGAACAATCATTTAAAGAAACCTTACTACATTTTAATGTCATTGACTATATTTTCACTTTAAAATGGTCAACAAAAAACATGAAAATATGTCAAAATTCACATTTTCCCTCAATGTTTAAAAACATTTGAAACTCATGTGCTATAACCCCTTAATTGCATGCATTTGACTTATGGATACCTTGGTCTGGATATAGCAAATGATGAAAAACATGTAATTGTCTGGTCCACATGTTCACGCTGCTTCTAGCCTTACCCTGCTCCTTTTGAGATCCTACTATTCCTAGATCTTTTTTGTAGTTGTTGAATGTGTATATGATGAAGTAATCATCATGAAACTTGGTCAGATGATTTGTCCCAATGATATCTTGGAAGAGTTTGAAAATGGTTCCAGTTGGTGGAAAAACATGGCCGCCTCATATTTTCCTTATATGGCTATTGTAAAAACGTATTAACACACCGGTCTGTTGAAAAACATGGCTGCCAGGGGCCTGGGGTCCATTTACAGTTCACTCTTTATTAAACTTTGTCAGAACATTTTGTTCTAATGATATCTTTGGCTGCATGGAACAGGTCATTTCCTTTGTATCTCATGCGAGCGACTTTGGGCCTTTCAGGCCCTCTTGTTCTGTCATAGTTTAGTCAGACTGACAGAAACTGAATCAGAGTGACATATATTTCAAGTCAGTCAGTCCGAATGACTGACACAATTATTGAAAACACTGCAAGAATTAATAAATTTAGCACAAGTGGTCAGATATTCATTCATCAGTTTTGTTATTTACATGTATATCTAATTGATCTTTTACTGCCTAACATTCTTTTTGTTTAAATGTTCATTCAGATCACCTACTTGAAGTTATTTTATTTTATTCCTATTTTGAGGTGGCTGGGGAAATACTGAAGATTTTTACTCATCAAGACCACAACTTTTTGACGGCAAGTATTCCTGTCCATCGTCTAGAAGTGCATGTGGGACGTCTGGTGGCTGCTGGCTATAAGGTGAGATGAATGTTCAATGGAGCATAGTGTTGGAATACCAAGAAAAAACACAGTTCACCAAAAATAATGCAATTCATTTTTAAAAGAACACCAGCATATTAGTACAGGTAATTGATGTTAACTAAAACTAATGTGTTTTTAAGAAATGTGGTGAAATATGTCAAATTTGAAAGAACCTGGTGAGAATGGAATATATACTTTCATCACTTGGTGATCACTTAATTTTCTACAAGGGCAAAATACGGCTCTTGTATAAGTATTGTGATGGATCAGCTTAAAATTTAGTTTTCTCTCAACTTCTTTGTAATTTTTAACCAGGTTTTCCGAAGGAAAATACTGGTTGTTAGATTGGTGAATGTCGGCGGGCGGGCGGAACAAGCTTGTTCGAGCCATAATTTTGTTGTTCATTGTGAGATTTGAAAATCATTTGGCACATTTGTTCACCATCATTAGACGGTGTGTCGCGCGAAAGTATTACGTCGATATCTCCAAGGTCAAGGTCACACTTTGAGTTCAAAGGTAAAAAATGGCCGTAAATAAGCGTGTCCGGGCCATAACTGTCATTCATTGTGAGATTTTAAAATCATGTGGCACATTTGTTCATCATCATGGGATGGTGTGTCGCACAAAAGAAGTATGTCAATATATCCAAGGTCAAGGTTGCCAAGGCTAAAAATAGATTTATTTTGAAATAAGGGGGTTAATTATAAACAATTAGTTCAGTTTGAGTTGTCTCCCTTTATCAGACTTTTTTAACATTGAAAACCTGGTTTTGTGACAATTTTGTCCCTTGTGTCGTAATAAATTAATAACATTTATTTAATTTGGAGGAGGGTTGGGATTTATTAAATGGATCAACATGTTCAAGATAGTTCTGTTAATTGAAATGAACACATAGACAGGGGTGTCTCAAAGTTTTCCCTTAAAAAGTTTGCGGGGATGAAGCTATGGTTTTCTCACCGTTTTTTTCATTTGTCAACACAGCCTTGATGCTGGGATTTTTATGATTGCTATTTGGCTGTGCTCTGAGAAAAGGGAGTTTAATGCATGTGCACAGGCTAATCAGGGACGACACTTTCCGCTTTTATGGTATTTTTTGTTTAAAGAAAGTCTCTTCTTAGCAAACTGTGGACTGCTCAGGCTAATCTGGGAAGACACGTGACGCACCTGCATTAAACCACCTTTTTATAGAGCACGGCCCAAAAATGTTTTATTTGTAAACAGGTTGGCATAGTCAGCCAGACTGAAACTGCCGCCCTAAAGGCAGCTGGCACAAACCGCAATGTGCCATTCACCAGGAAACTGACAGCTCTGTACACAAGGTCCACGATGATTGGACTGGATATCCTTTTATCTGTGTTGCTAAAACCAATCTATTTACTTTCTTCTGCGATTTCAGATGCAGTAAATAGAAATGATTTGTCAAAATTATTAAAATTGATATTATATTCAGTGAATGTACTATCTTTGTTTCATTTGATAGTGTGTATAAGTGTCATTTCTTTTATGAATTCAAATCTGCGTAGACAATTCTGAAGCTGAATGATATCTTTGATGATATGTCTATAGTTTTGTTACACATGCTTGTCAGGACTGTAACTTTATTATAGTTATAATAACTGTTAGATCATAGATGGTTCATATTGCATGTGTGCCATAGGGGTAGAAAAATGTCAAGAACTTGCAGCAGATTGCCCATTGGGAAGAGCTTTTTTATGCTCCCCATAGACATATATGGGCAACATATAGTTGCCAGTTTGGTGTTCCTAACTTACTTCCGTCACACTTTTGTTGCAGTTTCTCATAGCGCCTTCAATACTTTACCGATCTCTTCCATATTTGGCATGCAGGTACCTTTCATGGACCTCTACCTTTTGATGCGGTTTGAGGTTACTGGGGTCAAGGTCACAGAGGCTTATAACAGATTTTCTGTCACTTTTGTTACAGTTTCTCATAGTGCCTTCAATATTTTACCAATCTCTTACATATTTGGCATGTAGGTACCTTGCATGGACCTCTACCTTTTGATGAGGTTTGACGTCACTGGGGTCAAGGTCACAGAGGCTAATAATAGATTTTCCGTCACACTTTTGTTACAGTTTCTCATAGCGCCTTCAATATTTTACCCATCTCTTACATATTTGTCATGTAGGTACCTTGCATGGACCTCTACCTTTTCATGAGGTTTGACATTTCTGGGGTCAAGTTCACAGAGGCTAATAATAGATTTTCTGTCACACTTTTGTTACAGTTTCTCATAGCGCCTTCAATATTTTAGCGATCTCTTCCATATTTGTCATGTAGGTACCTTGCATGGATATCTACCTTTTGATGAGGTTTGAGGTTTCTGGGGTCAAGGTCACTGAGGCTAATAATAGATTTTCTCAAAGTCACAATTTGGTTACAGTTTCTCATAGCGCCTTCAATATTTGACCGATCTCTTATATATTTGGGATGTAGGTACCTTGCATGAACCTCTACCTTTTTGATGAGGTTTGAGGTCACTTGGGTTAAGGTCACTTAGGCTAATAATAGATTTTCTCAAGGTCACATTTTTTTTCCACACAGTTAAACCATATATCGACAAAGCATCATTGGGGAGCATCCATCAATTTTACTGATATCCTTGGTTTTTATACTTGTATACACTGCATGTCATACTTAAATACAACCTTAACAAGGACAAATTCTGGTGACCTTGCGGAAGAGAACAGCTCTGTTTCCATGGTTACCAATTATCTTGTGTGTATCTACGACAATGGATCCAAGAAAGGAGTACAGGAACATCAATTAGGCTTGGTTGTATGTATATACAGATGTGATTAAAGCGGGTATATACGATCTTATCAAATATTTAGTAATAAATATAAAATGTGTAAAAAACTTATTATACATATATTTCAATATAAACTAAAATAAAAGTTAAGAAGAACATGTGTCGAAAAATGCTAAAAAAGCCAGATATTTAATTCTGAAATCGAAAAAGGCTGTACAGCCGAATTCGCCAGCATGTATATCATGCATGTACGATGTGAATCTAAATTTAGTTTAACGGTTCATTTGAAATTCCTGTAGCGATATCGATTCATACGACACATGAACACTTACAAAAAAGACGAATGCATCGGTTATTGTAGGAAAATTATTACGAATTATCTTCGTCACAATCGGCTCGGGGCCCTTATTTGTATTTGCTGTATTTTATGAAATTCGTCTTAAATGTATCATTTTTCTTGCAAATTGTGTGTAATTATAACATATTTGTATCAATATTTTACAATTCAGCACATATAAAAATCGTATATACCCGCTTTAAATACAGCTGTTCTGAGTTACTGCATTTGCTCTGGTTAGTCAAAGCACAATCATAAATGTACAAAACATTACATGTTATAAATTATAATCTAACAAAACGTTCTGTAAATTGGTTACATGAAGTAGAAACCACAGACCAAATCTTTCCAATTATTTGTATTCCATTTTAAAGGTTTGATAATAAGCATTTAAGTTTGAATAGTCTCTAAAAGACAATTTAGGTGTCAATACAAGTAAATAGTTAGTGAATGTATACCTATACTTCTGTAGATTTCAAACCTGTATTGTTTTGAACAGGCAGTGCAGCCATCAACAGGAGACGTTATTTACGACTGTTTTCTGGACTCTGGGGCCCGGCCTGAGCTGGAGACCAGGCTGTCTCACATACAGCCAGTAGAGGTCCTTCTCTCTACTGATGTCTCCATGGAAACAGAAAATGCTGTCAAAAGCTTGCAGATAGTCAGGTTAACATAAAACAATGCTGTTTTAATCATTCCCCTGCAGTGAGGGTGTAGATTGGAGTCATTTTGTTGGTACTTTGTCAGTAGATCCATTTTCCATCTGCAAGACTTTTTATCCATATTGACCCTCATAGTTCTGAGTTGTTTGCTGTGAACATAGTCATGTTGGGGAAGAAGCTTTTGTTAGCTTAAATAGTATATACCGGTGCAAACAAAGTTTAACAGGGGATATATTGGATTCAGACTGTTGGTTGGTCTGTTGATTCGATGATTTGTCGGTATGAAATATTATAAGTTTGTTGAGCAAACTATCTCTATATTTTTGAAGCTATGGAATTAAAATTGAAGAATGTGGACACCTTGCAGTATAGATGTTTAAGACACCTTCTTTATGCCCAGTGTCCAGCTGTTAGTGAGTTTTGAGCCCTTGAACTTAGCCATAAGCATTACAATGTATATGATTTGAGTTTGTGGAGTAAACTAAGCAATTATTTCTCAAGCCTTTGTATGGAAACTTGAATTGCAAATGTGCCATGCTCTGTAAAAAACGGTTTAATGCATGTGCATAAATTGTCCGCTTTTATTATATTTTTCATTTAACCCTTTCCCTCTCAGAAGCAAAGTGAAAATGCTATGTGCAAACAGCATAAAACCAGAACAGCCTGCGAGTAACTCGTAGTCTGTTCAGGTTTTATGCTGTTTGCTGCTCATAAGTAACTATAGGTTGGAAATGAAGCCTTTAAAGTTTGAATCTAGCAAAAGATACCTTAAATTTGATTTTATTTTATAAGGGCTACAAACATGTCAAAATATGTATCTAAGTGGTAAAGTGTTAAAGAAAGTCTCTTCTTAGCAAACTGCGGACTGCACAGGCCAATCTGGGATGACACTTTACCCACATGCATTAAACCCCTTTTTCACAAAGCAAGGCCCAAATGTGTGTCATCAACATGCCCAAGACAAGTTTTTAATGCTGAGAGACTCAATGTTCCTGAGTCATATGCCGTTCAGCTTAGACAGTTCTATGGCAGAACACCTGATGTTCCAAGTTTATGGAGAGACTACTTGTACATTCATAATGTGAATGAATTGAAACTCAACATTTGGATGATTACTATGAAGTGTAGAATGATGTACAAGACACATTTTTAATGGCTGCTATGCCTGTGAAACAGCACAAGTGGGCTTAGTAACTGTTTTATATTATTCTATGATGTTTTCTGCAGTGAACAAGGTGAAGACAAAATGCGAGTGGAGAAATTGAACTTCGAGAGGTTTGAACAAAGTTACAGCTTTCGAAAGTTAAACAGCTTCTATAAAACAGTGCAAGGTAGATGATTGAGATGACTTTCTTTTTTATGTTCCTATGTCCTCTTACTTTACAAGATTTTTTTATTTGCCTGTTAATATATTTGATGAGGAAAAAACTGCTTTGTTAAGAAGTTAGTAAGAGCACAAACTTGGTTTTAAATAATATATAATGAATCACTTTTTAATATCTGGCAAGTAGTGAAAATTTGTTGTGACAACAAAAGTTTGGTCTTTTATGCCAACAGGTGTAATACAATTTATTGTGTTTTTTTATCGTTTAATTTTTAGCCGGATTTTTTTCGAAAAAATCTCGGCTTATAGATTGATGTTGTCGGGCGGGCGGGCGGGCGGGCGGGGTGGCGGCGTGCTCGAAAATGTTAAAGTTCTTATTTCATGGTATAACTTTGGTATGCTTGGACCTAGAGTCTTCAAACTTGACATGAAGGTTGGCCAGGATTAACAGATGACCACTGGTCATTTCAAGGTCATTCATTTGAAGGTCAAGGTCACTGTGACCTTCAATATAAAAAATGTTAAAGTTCTTATAACTTTGGTATGCTTGGACCTAGAGTCTTGAAACTTGACATGAAGGTTGGCCATAACTAGTTAGTAACCACTGGTCATTTCAAGGTCATTCATTTGAAGGTCAAGGTCACTGTGACCTTGAATGTAAAAATGTTAAAGTTCTTATTTCATGGTATAACTTTGGTATGTTTGGACCTAGAGTCTTCAAACTTGACATGAAGGTTGGCCAGGATTAACAGATGACCACTGGTCATTTCAAGGTCATTCATTTGAAGGTGAAGGTCACTGTGACCTTCAATATAAAAATGTTAAAGTTGTTATAACTTTGGTATGCTTGGACCTAGAGTCTTGAAACTTGACATGAAGGTTGGCCAGAACTAGTAAGTAACCACTGGACATTTCAAGGTCATTCATTTGAAGGTCAAGGTCACTGTGACCTTGAATGTAAAAATGTTAAAGTTGTTATAACTTTGGTATGCTTGGACCTAGAGTCTTGAAACTTGACATGAAGGTTGGCCAGAACTAGTAAGTAACCACTGGACATTTGAAGGTCATTCATTTGAAGGTCAAGGTCACTGTGACCTTGAATGTAAAAATGTTAAAGTTCTTATTTCATGTTATAACTTTGGTATGCTTGTACCTAGAGTCTTCAAACTTGAAATAAAGATTGGCCAGTACTAGAAGATGACCACTGGACATTTCAATGTCATTCATTTGAAGGTCAAGGTCACTGTGACCTTCAATGTTAAAATGTTAAAATTGTTATAACTTTGGTATGCTTGGACCTAGAATCTCAAACTTGACGTAAAGGTTTGCAAGCACACTTAGATGACCACTGGTCATTTCAAGGTCATTCATTTCAATGTCATTCATTTGAAGGTCAAGGTCACTGTGAACTTAAATGTTAAAATGTTAAAATTGTTGTAACTTTGGTATGCTTGGACCTAGAATCTCAAACTTTGCTCATGCCTTGAAAAGTACTTACATTTCATTTTGACCTTTGAACAATATTTCAGTAATTTAAGTATTGCATTGACAAAAACACGAAAGGTACTTTCCTGTCATTTAAATCAAAAATCCGGCTTCAATGCGGTCATCTCCGACCGCGGAACTCTTGTTTGCTTTTTCAACAGTATTTCCATCATATAATGGCAGTCATATTGTTTTGTTATCAGGTTTGACATAACTGCTTAACCCTTTACCACTCAGATATGTATTTGGCACATGTGTAGTCCATTAGAAAATTAAATTAGATTTAAGATTTGTTTTAACTAGAATAAATTTTAAAAGCCTTCATTTCCAACCATAGGATACTGATGAGGAGCAAACAGCATTAAACTTAAACAGACTGCAGATTACTGGCAGGCTGTTCTGCTTTATGCTGGTTGCATATAGTCATTTTCTGTTTGCTTCTTAGTAGGAACGGTTTAAACAAATATCACTTATTGACTATTGCCCACTTAAATCATATGAAGGGGGTAGATTGCTCTTGAAATCATTTCATGACAAATGCCCATCACAAGTGAAATGGCTGGCAATGAAACTTGAGATCATAGGATTAGTCCGAGAGCCCACGGGTGTTTATTGCAAGTTTTGAGGCCAAGATTTTTTTTGTATATTTGAAAAGGGTATTTTATATCCTTCCAGAAAACCCATTTCTTAAGTGTCACAGCCGTATATATCTATGATTTTTTGGATAAAATCACTCAAAATCGAAAGTTTTTCTGCTGATTTCTGGAATAATTAAATAAATACACATTTTCAGTCATGCGAATTAACCCAGGGTTTCCGTTTTGGGGTTTTAAAATAGGTATCAGAGACCTTTCCCGCTAATTCAGTGAAAAAAATATAATTTTCCATGTTTTTTTTTTTGAAGTTAAAAACCACAAAAATTCTCATTTTTTTAGCCGAATTTGCCCATTTTTCAATTTTTAATTCTGCAAATTCTTTTTACAAAGTTAACAATTTCCAACATATTTGTCTAATTAGTGTTTTAAAAACACACATATGGCCTCCTTGTTTCATTCCAACAACGACTTTTTTTTATCAGCATCTATTAGTGATTTGGGGGGGAAATGAATAAAATCACTCACAAAACTGCTGATTTCTGGAATAATTTGATTTAATTAGATTTATAAGACATGTGATCATTATAACAATCAAATATTGTTCGCATATATACAATTGCACTCTAAACAAACCATGCAATAATCGCAGAGTGATTTTAGGTTAAAACCACTATTTTTTTTTACAGTATATGTAGGTTAAAAACCACTAAATTTTGACTAGTTTAGCTGTTTTAGTCCATTTTTCAGGTTTTAGTTCATCGAATTTTTACTCTACTGAAATAATTTTCAACATATTAGTCTAAATACTGTATTAAAAACACACAAAAGGTTCTCCTGATTTAATTAAAACATGCACATTTGTTAATGAACACTTTTAGTGAGATTTCAGGAACAATAAACGAAATCAAACACAAAACTGCTAATTTTTGGAATAATTTGATATAGTTAGATTTAAAAGACATGTGATCACGATGATAATAAGCACTCTTCGTCTTTGTACATATGCGTATAACATAGCTCAAAACAAAACATTCCAATGAGTACAGTGTACTTGTAGGTTAAAAACCACTAAATTTTTAATATATTCTTTCTTTTTGAGTCATTTCACCTGATTTATTTCAGCGGTTTTCATACCCACTGCAAAGTTCGAAATTTATCTGCTGACATTTTAAATGATCTAACATTGCTTAAATATGCCCTTTAACATATTCAGTATTTTCAGTTAGACATAATCTAATGTATTGATATTAGTGTTTATAGGTTGAAAAAGGACCACTTGGTCCTTTTAACGACTTTCTTGATTTATTACAATACTTTGTTACGGAACGCAAAAATCTGTACTACATGTTATACATTTACAGTATTATTATAAACAAAACATTTACTAACATTTTATGTCACACAACTGTTACATGTAACAACATTTGGCATGAAAATCAAACAATTATTTAATTTCATCTAGACATTAACCATACTTTATGTACATAATAAATTATTATATTTCATACATGTACTGTTTTTCATGTTCACACATCTACTAGAATTTATCACGAACAATTCTTATCAACATGAAACAATAGTTTAACTACGTATACTTTATTTATTTTTATTTTTTTTAACAACATTTGTCACGAAAATCAAAAAATTATTTAATTTCATCTAGACATTAAACATACTTTGTATACATGATAAATTATCATATTTTATACATGTACTGTTTTTATGTACACACATCTACTAGCATTTATCACGCACAATTCTTATCAACATAAAACAATAGTTTAACTACGTATACTTTCAATAAATATATTTTTTTAACTAAAATGTATTTACAAAGTAAATAATGACGAACATTATAATTGTCATCCGGCCTTGTTATGTACTAAGTATGTGTACATCATAAATCTTTCACATGACTAAAAGCAACCATTTCCATATTCATCTATGTGTAAGTAAAGTCATCCAGTTGTGCTAGTACATTTAAGCAAATGCCAAAACATGATTATTCATGCTAATATTTCATTGTTGTATAAATCAGTATTTGAACAATCTTCGTCATCACCATCGATATCATCAATCTCCAACTCAACTTCATCAGTGTCATCTGGCTCATCAACGCTCTCCGAAAGCACACGTTCAATGTCTGTAGGTAATTGTGGTCCAGAAAACCACTTCAACTTAAAGTATCCATCATCTTCCAACCATCCATTTTCTGTTGGATCCAATTCCAGAGGGACTGCCTTGTGAGCATGCCGCCAAATATACGACACCAAATTTGTCCGTAGTAGCTTTTGGTGTAAAACAGGTTTTGAAGGAGGTAGAAGAGTGGCATCTGCACCTTTAATTTTACCGAGTGGTTGTGCTTCATCAGTTGGTGCAAACTTTGTTCGGAAGATGGAGTATCTGACACTTTCAACATCACATAATCCTGGCTTCCCATACATCGCACAAACAAATGACTCAATAGTACTCTCTGTTTCTGGTGTAACTTCCTGACCTTCTCCAAGGGCAGCAAATGCTTTCTGGAATAATGTAGACTTCTCGACAAGAGAGAATGGCCTAACCTTTCCCTTGCGGACAAATGCTGCAGTGTAATCGCAGCCTGTTAAAACATGCACTGCATGTAAGGCATCACAAATACTTTGCCCAAGGACGGATCCGAGCTTGCTGACTTCTATATATCTCCTGTTGTTACTGCTACTGAGTCCAACATCCATCCATACATTCAATGAATACTTTCCTGCATAGTTCAAAAGGATAACCAAAACATGTTTTGTTTAATGCACTATCAATTATGTTAGCATGCCTGGCTTAAAACTTCGACAAAGTTACTACAAGTTTTATTTGTAATTAATATGGGTTATTTCACAGCTTTAGATTTCATCCTGGAGCTACCAAAGCCTGTGCAGTGTTGCCTCGGGGCCTTGATAGAGTACCTTGAAGATTTTAACTTGCAATCAACATTGTCGGATGTCAGGTAAAATTAATTGGCAGATGAATCATACTAATAATGCTTATCTGTCTTTTGGAAAGCTCAATAATGCAGTTACAATGGTTGGGTGTGTATCATTATGTGTTTGGAATTGTCCGGACTGTCACTTTGTCCGTCATCTTGCAATTTTAAAATACATAATAAAAAATGTGTACCATCATAAAATGATGTTTCCCATGTTACAACCAACACCTTATTTCAAAAGTCAAGGTCACAATTGGAGGTTAAAGGTTGTATTTGGTCATAAAACACCTTTAACGCATTGTACTTTTGGCCTTCATCATGCAATTTTGTAATAAAATACCTTAAATGACCAATATATATTGAGAAAATGACCTTTTGCCTGTTAACTAATCTCTTCACTCCAAATACCGGTATCAAGATCACTTGAAGACTATGGGACCATAAAACACACAGCTTGTCTCGACTGTCTAGACTGTTATATTATCATTAAAGATAATAAATTTACATAATTTTCCTCAAATGTTCACCATGAAGAAATGATATGTAGCGAATAAAATCCTTTTTCCTACTTTAAAGGTCAAAGGTCAAATATATCCATACAAAATTCGGACAGAGTACATGTAGTTAACCAACAATAATAATTGTAATTTTTAAAAGGATTGGTGTATTAATGTTATTTATTTAAAAAAAATCCAGTCATTTTTGTAAGGTATCATAGTTTCAATAATGATTTTAACATTAATGTAGAAATAATTGCATTGAAAACCTTAAAGGCCTGACTTTCAATTGAACATACAACATTCAAGTTGCTTTGTTTGTGCATGTGCATGTACTTAAATACGCATGTACTTAAAAACCAGTGAGCATACTATTAAAATTCTGCAGCCTGTTCACAAAGTTTTCAACATTGACTGAGACCATGCAGCTGGACAGTCGTGTACTACACAACCTGGAGGTGTTTGTGAACCAGACGGACGGTTCAGAACGAGGCTCGCTGTTCTCCATGGTGAACCACACCCAAACAAAGGCTGGAGCGCGACTGCTGAAAACTTGGCTTGCTAAGCCATTAATAAATTACAGGTCAAAAGGGATAAACCCTTTACTGCTTAGATACGCATTTTGATGTTTTTGTTATCTCTTAAAAAATAAACATAAAGTAAATTAAAAACGTTTCTTTCTTGATTACAATTTTAAAAGCCTCATTTCCAACCCGTAGATATGAATGAGCAGCAAACTGCATAAAACCTGAACAGACTATGAGTTGCTTGATGACTGTTCTGGTTTTATGCTGGTTGCATAAAGCAATTTTCTTTTTGCTTGTGAATGGGAAAGAAGCATTTTATATCTGGACATTGTACTGTACTGTTTATTTTCACTTTGAGTTTGTAACAATTTCAATCAACAATTTCATACACAAGTTTTGTTGACAAATTACGAAACACCCTCATAGGCACAGATTGGGACTTCAAAATTACAAAAAGCATGTTTTTGTGTAAATGTTTTAAAATGACTTTCAGATTCAGTGGTTAAGTATGACATATTAAAATATTCAACCCTTAAGTACTAGAGAGTTGTAACTAGTTGAAGATCCTCAAATGTTCAGCTTATATAGAAATGCAAGTTGTTTGTTAAATCTGTTACAGTAGAAAATATAACGTTAATTGTATTGTCACTTATGTGCATACATGCATCCCAATAAATACACAGAAAATATGATTTTTAATGAATACTCACAGTATGAATCATGAACATTCTTTTTTACGTCCCCCACCACTATAGTGGGGGACATATTGTTTTTGCCCTGTCTGTTGGTTGGTTTGTGTGTTTGTTTGTGTGTTTGTTTGCTCCAACTTTAACATTTTGCCATTACTTTTGCAATATTGAAGATAGCAACTTCATACTTGGCATGCATGTGTATCTCATGGAGCTGCACATTTTGAGTGGTGAAAGGTCAAGGTCATCCTTCAAGGTCAAAGGTAAAATAAAATAAAATATAGCGGCACAGAAGGGGACATAGTGTTTCCGACAAACACATTTCTTGTTTTAAAGTTATGTTACATGTGTTTCACTTTTTTAGTGAAATCATGAAGCGACAAGAAGCTGTCAAACATTTAGTGGAGTGCGACCTTGAAGAAACTGAGGGCTGGTCCTCTGCATTGAGGAATCTTCCTGATCTGGAACAAAAATTGATGTCTGCTTTTCTGAAAAAGGTATTAAAATTGTATCTCATACTGCAAGTTCATCACATTGCACAACATCATGTCAATCCGGGTCACATTTAGTGCTGTATGAAGGCTGGTTTGATTTTGTGTGTGCAGAAGCAGCCATTAAATAGTGGTTACTTGTTGTTGGTGATGGTCCATTCTAGGCATTTAGTCTGGCAAATGCTGGGGGGATGGCAGGTAAATTTGGGTGGGTGTGGGGGGGGGGGGGGGCTTAAAAGAAGCAGCGAGACCTCTGTTTGTTGTTAAAAATTGTTGTAAGTGACTGAATTTTGCTCTTTCCCTAAAAGGTCTTATATTCCTTTTTTTTAAACAGGCTGAGTATGTATATAATTATCAGAAAATTGGCAAATACAAGAGGGAAAATGGCTTAGATTTAAGGGAAAATCATGGGATGTATTCGGGTGATTTGGGCATATTTAAAAACACTGAATGCTTCCATAGTGGGGATTGAACCTGTGACCTCCCGTTTGCTAGGCAGACACCATATCCCCTTCTGTTGCCAGGCAGACACCATATCCCCTTCTGTTTGCTAGGCAGACACCATATCCCCTTCTGTTGCCAGGCAGACACCATATCCCCTTCTGTTTGCTAGGCAGACACCATATCCCCTATGCCACTTTCTTTTGAAAGTGTTGTTAAATAATGTTAACATGAACTTAATTTGTAGATTAAACCAGCTGACTTTTACAACATGTGTGTTGCCCTGGAGACTGTGAGGTCAGAGTTCGCAAAGAAGAGGTCAAAGTCACAGCGTCATGTGACCTCTCATTTGTTAAGCAACTACTTGACGAATGTTCCAGACCTGCTGTCAGATGTGGGTCACATTGTAGAATCATTGAATGGAAAAGCAGCCAAGTAATGTGATTTATTGAACAATGAATTGTTTACATAAATTTTTTCAATACTTCCATCATTAAGATCTCAAGATCTCATGTTACATGCAAATTATTGTCCCCTACCGGTGAAACTGGAGGGGATTTTGTTGTGTATGTGGGTTTAAGACAACGCTATAACACCAGTCAGTTTGGTGGCTAATTAAATACTACACCGATACAGCGATAGGCATGCAGCAATACAACATTGTAGAAGGGGCTTATCATGACTGACGTGATCATCATGCATAACAATGCTTCCCATTTAAATGTGTTGATCATATAATTCTTCAAAAATCATTTCATAATTTCAAAAATAATAATTTTCAAACATTACATTTCTTGTTCAAATATCAACTCAGTCAGTGTTCTTATCTAATTTACTGCGAAATTAAGCATTAATTGTTCATAATTACATATAGCTACTACACAATGTTATAAATTGCTCATTAGCTCATTAGCATTCACAAGTATCAAAATGTCCAAGGAAATGTACTGAAGCAATAAATCTGATCAGTTACAAATTACTACTGATAAGACTGTCGTTCAGGCTGTCGCCTGTTTCTCAATGGATACCGACACTCCTTAATTAATTGCTCATTTGATCCAACAGAATCATTTTGAGAATCATTTTCATTTGTATCTTAGTTCTCAAATAGTACCGGGTGGTCTGACATCAATGGTCTATTACACGGAGTCTCGTTAACAGACAGCGGTTCGCATGGTAATAGGTTTGTTTCATTTTCATTTGAAACGTTTTCCACGTCCGTAGCGCAAAGCTGATCAATGTGCCTTCTCCACACTGTATAACCAATGTCCACTTTATACATAAGTGGTCCCTCAAGTGGACTACAATAGTGCCCTTTATCCATTTTTCCTTAGAATTAGGCCTAAAATCTCGTACAAGTTCACTCTGATCTAAATCTAGTTCGCAAAATTTATTTATGCCCGGAACTGACATATCATTTGCCGGTCATTCACGTGCTGCTTAGTATCAGGTTTAAGCATATCTTACCTACTTCGCAAATCACGACCTAAGAACATTCTCGCTGGTGTTTTGCCGGTTGTAGAATGCGGCGTGTTACGATATGTATGCAAAAAGCAATTCAGTTTCTGGTTAAGGTCATCCGTTTCGCTGTTGATTGCGCGAATGCTAGATTTGAAAGAAGCATTGAAGCGCTCCACAAGACCATTTGTGGATGGCTTAGCAACCGCAGTCCTTATATGAAGAATTCTGTTTCATTTCATGAACAGTTGGAAGCTTTCAGATGTGAATGTACTTTCATTGTCCGAAACAATTTGCTTTGGTTACCCATATCTTGCAAATACGGTTCGCACGACTTGAATTGTTCTTTCTGTGTTCGTTGTATTCATTTCAATGACCTCAGGCCACATAGAGTGAGCATCAACCATGACTTAGAACATTGGTCCTAGAAACGGGCCAGCGAAATCTACGTGTATCCGCTCCCAGCTAGAGCTTGGCCATTCCCACGGATGTAATTACACATGCGCTGGTAACTTCTGCTGTATTGCGCAACCATTACAATGTTTGGCCAGACTTTCAATGTCGGCATCAATCCCCGGCCACCAGACATAGCTCCGAGCTAGTCCTTTCATCTTTACGATTCCCGAATGGCTAGCATGTAACAGATCAAGAACACCATTCTTAGTTTTATGGTAATAATAACCCTATTTCCCCACATCAGACACCCATGTTAAAGTGTTATCTTGTTTCGGCGGAAGTAGTAGCCTTTGAGTACTGGCTCATTAGCGATTGCAGCCCAGCCCTTTTGACGTATTCTAAGACGCGTAAAATAACTGACTCGCGCTGCGCTTTGCGGCTTATTTTTGAACATGTTACAGGGAGTTGCTCGAATTGTGATGTGTAGAATACTTCTTCTTCATCATCAGAGTTATGATCATGATTCGGCGCGGGTAGTCTGGATAACCCATCAACATTTGTATGCCGTTTTGTGCATTTGTACTCTATGTCGTAATCCAAACCGGATAGGTACAAAGCATATCTTTGTAAGCGCGCAGCAGTTGTTGCGGGTATGCTTTTGCTTGGACTGAAGATTGATAACAGCGGCTGACAGTCCGTTACTAGACAAAATTTCCGACCATACAGGTATGGGTAGAATTTCTTTACTGCCCAAAATATAGCCAACGCTTCTCTATCAATCTTCCCGTATCTTTGCTCAGTATTGCTTAATGACCTTGACGCAAAAGCAATAGGTTTTTCAGAACTGTCTGTCATTACATTAGACAGAATTCCCGATATTCCTACCAGAGAGGCATCCGTTGCCAGTCTTACTGGAAGATTTGGGTTATAGTGCGTAAGCACATGCTCAGAAGTGATCAGCTTTTTTTAATTTTGGAAGGAGATCTCACATTCTTTTGACCAAATAAACTTTCGATATTTTTCAAGCATCGCGTTTAGTGGTTTAATGACAGTGGAGAGATTTGGTAGAAACCTGTGGTAGTAATTGCGAACACCTAGATAAGCCCTTAAAGAAGTACCATCTTTAGGTGTGGGTGTGTCAATCACAGCCTGCACCTTGTCATTACACTTCCATAATCCATCTTTGTCGATCTCGTGTCCACAATACGTAACTCTATCCTCAAAAACACACACTTGTCTTTGTTTAGTTTTAAACCAAACTCATTCAAACGACAAAGCACTTTCTCGAGGTTATCCAAATGAGACTGATCACTGTCACCTGTCACGATCATGTCATTGAATATGCATTGCACTTCAGGTATTCCTTGTAGTATCTGGTCAATTGTGCGTTGCCAGATTGTGGGAAGTGACAATATTTCGTACACACATCTGTTGTACCGATACAGCCCTTAATGAGTGCTAATGGTCAACAATTCCTTGCTGTCCTCAAGTTGGAGATACGCCTGGAAAAGATCCAGTTTCGAGTATTTCTTTCCGTGTGACAGATTCGCGAAGATGTCCTTGATCCTTGGTAAGGGGTAGTTTACAACTTTAAGTGCTTGGTTGACTGTCACTTTAAAGTCCCCACAAATTCGGACATCCTCTCCGTTGTTTTTTATGCCCCCGGTAGGGTGGCTTATAGCAGTTGAACTGTCCGTCAGTCAGTATGTGTGTATGTGTGTATATCAGTCTGTCCGTCCGTCCGAAAACTTTAATGGCCATAACTTTTCAATATTGAAGATAGCACCTTGATATTTGGCATGCATGTGCATCTCACGGAGCTGCACATTTTGAGTGGTGAAAGGTTAAGGTGAAGGTCATCCTTCAAGGTCTAATGTCTAATATATTGCGTCTGTCCGTCCGTCCAAAAACTATTACATTGGCCATAACTTTTTATGCCCCCGGTAGGGGGGCATATAGCAGTTGAACTGTCCGTCAGTCAGTATGTGTGTATGTCAGTCTGCCCGTCCGTCCGAAAACTTTAATGGACATAACTTTTTCAATATTGAAGATAGCAACTTGATATTTGGCATGCATGTGCATCTCACGGAGCTGCACATTTTGAGTGGTGAAAGGTGAAGGTCATCCTTCAAGGTCAAATGTCTAATATATGGCGTTTGTCCGTCCGTCCAAAAACTTTTACATTGGCCATAACTTTTTCACTACTGAAGATAGCAACTTTATATTTGGCATGCATGTGTATCTCATGGAGCTGAACATTTTGAGTGGTGAAAGGTGAAGGTCAAGGTCATCCTTCAAGGTCAAATGTCAAATATATGGTGTCCGTCCGTCCGAAAACTTTAACATTGGCCATAACTTTTTCTTTATTGAAGATAGCAACTTGATATTTGGCATGCATGTGCATCTCACGGAGCTGCACATTTTGAGTGGTGAAAGGTGAAGGTCATCCTTCAAGGTCAAATGTCAAATTTATGGCGTCTGTCCGTCCGAAAACTTTAACATTGGCCATAACTTTTTCAATATTGAAGATAGCAACTTGATATTTGGCATGCATGTGTATCTCATGAAGCTGCAAATTTTTAGTGGTGGAAGTTCAAGGTCAAGGTCATCCTTCAAGGTCAAATATAAAAATAAAAATAAAAAAAATAAAATTCAAAGTGGCGTTCTCATGAAGCTGCACATTTTGAGTGGTGGAAGTTCAAGGTCAAGGTCATCCTTCAAGGTCGAAGGTCCAAAAAAAAATTCTTTTTTTTTCAAAGCGGCGTTCTCATGAAGCTGCACATTTTGAGTGGTGGAAGTTCAAGGTAATCCTTCAAGGTCAAAGTTAAAAAAAAAATAGTTTTTTTTTTTTCAAGGCGGCGCAATAGGGGGCATTGTGTTTCTGACGAACACATCTCTTGTTCAATACTGGAACGATTTGTGTTGCCCATCTGCTGGTATTTACCTTTGAAATAATACCTTGCCTTTCAAGGCTGTCGAGTTCATGCTCTATTTTCGGTTTCATAGAGTACGGAACTGTCCTTGCTTTCAAGAATCTGGTCGACGCGTCTTCTTTCAATGTTAACCTGGCTTTTATGTCTTTCACTTTTCCGATACCTTCATCGAAAACATTTGCATCGTTTTTCATAATTGTGTTAAGTCTGTCTTTAACAATATGTTTCTCGATCATGTTTACGGGAACAATGCGTTGCCAGTCTAACTTGATAGCCCTTAGCCTGTCTGTCCCATACAACGTAGGGCCAGTGCCTTGAACTTCACAAAGCCATAATTGTGTTGATTGTCAATTGTACTTTACTGTTACAACCTTGGTACCTACTTGTTTAATGATTTCTCCGGAGTACGTCTTAAGTACTGACTTTGTGGGATCTAGTGGTACATTTCAGAACAGTTTTCGGAAATCAATTTCCGACATTAATGCTACTGCCGATCCTGTGGCAACTTCCATTCTGAATATATGTTCGTCAATTGTTGTCTCTACGGTTGACAGAATTAACAATCAAAACATTGTCATTATCTGTGGTGTTCATTGCATTGACGTGTTTCATTTTAAGACATATTGTCTGAATGTGTCCTCTAGTCTTGCAGAAGTAACAAACGGCACTTTTCAACCAACATTTTTGCGACACATGGTTGTTCTTCCCACAATGAATACAGTTTGGTTTGGAAATACCTTGCACCGTTTCTCTTTTAGGTGGTTGTCTTATCTTAGTGTGTTTACGGTTTGCAATCCGGTGTACACTTCCGGTAGTTGCCGACGACTGAAGTTCTGCAGCGTCCTTGGTTGCTGTTTCCATAGCAGTCGCAATTTCTATTGCTTTAGCGAATGTTAGGTCAACTGTTGAAAGCAACTTCCTCTGTGTTGTTTCCTCATGAAGACCGCAAACAAATCTGTCCCTTAATGTGTCGTTAAAGTTGTCGCCAAAGTTACAAAATTCCGCCAACTTCCTTAATGTTGCTATGTAGTCCTTGATACATTTCCCTGTTGCCTGATTTTGTTTATGAAATTGAAAACGTTTGGCAATGATCAGTGGTTTTGGACTGGGGTGAGTGCTAAGCAAATCACACAGTTTCTTGTACGTCTTCTCCGACGGCTTTGCCGGTGACGTTAAACTCCTGAGAAGTCCTTTCCGCTAGGAGGGTTAGTAATCCAGCCACTCTCTTTTCATCTGCAATATCATTCACAATGAAATATTGCTCCAGGCGTTCTTGATAAAAAGTCCATGTTCCGAGTTACCCTCAAACGGATTAATACGTCCTATTAACGCTGTTGCCGTGATTATCACAGATGTAATATCCAGAATTTAATGCACAATACTTCATTTTGAAAGAAAGGATAATTTCCCGAAATAAAAATCTGCACCATCCTCGTCGCCAATTGTTTTGTATGTCACTATGTGGGTTTAAGACAATGCTAGAACACCGGTCAGTTTGGTGGCTATTTTAATACTACACTGATACAGCCATAGGCATTCAGCAATACAACATGGTAGGTGGGGCTTATCATGACTGATGTGATCATTATACATAACAGACTTATGGTTTGCGCTCTGTGTGTCAGTCTGTCTGTCAGTCTGTCCGTCACACTTTTTTGGATCTGCGATAACTTTAAAAGTTCTTCATGACCCCAACCTATAAACAAGAGCAGACAACTGTATCAAGCATTTTGTAAGAATTATGGCCCTTTTTTCACTTACATGTAGAATATGCATATTATTGATAAATCTGTGTTAAAGTTTGCGTACCACCACAAATATTTTCTTTGTCCCTTGACATATTGCTTTCATATTTTGCATACTTCTTAACCAACATGACCCCAATCTGTAAACAGGAGCAGACAACTGTAACAAGCATTTTGTAAGAATTATGGCCCTTTTTCCACTTAGAATATGCATATTATTGATAAATCTATGTTAAAGTTTTCATACCACCTCAAATATTTTCTATGTCCCTTGACATATTGATGTCCCTTGACATATTGCTTTCATATTTTGCAAACTTCTGTACCAACATGACCCCAATCTATAAACAAGAGCAGACAACTGTAACAAGCATTTTGTAAGAGTTATGGCCCTTTTTCCACTTAGAATATGCATATTATTTATAAATCTATGTTTAAGTTTGCATACCACCTCAAATATTTTCTATGTACCTTGTCATATTGCTTTTATATTTTGCATACTTCTTTACCAACATGACCACAATCTATCAACAAGAGGTGACAAATGGATCAAGCATTTTGTAAGAATTATGTTCCCTTTTTAGCTCGACTATTATATATGAAATATATATAGTGGAGCTATCCTACTCACCCTGGCGTCAGCGTCTGCGTTAGCGTGCAAATGTTAAAGTTTTCGTACTACCCCAATTATTTTCATTGTCCCTTGACATATTGCTTTCATATTTTGCATACTTGTTTACCAACATGACCACAACCTATAAACTATAACTATAAACCACTTAGAATATGCAGCAAATGTTAAAGTTTGCATACTACCCCAAATATTTTCAATGTCCCTTTATGTATTGCTTTCATATTTTGCATACTTGTTAACCATCATGACCCCAACCTATAAACAAGAGCAGACAACTGTATCAAGTATTTTGACAGAATTAATGCCCCTTTTATACTTAGAATATGCATATTATTGATTATGTTATAGTTTGCGTACTACCCCAAATATTTCCTATATCCTTTGACATATTGCTTTTATATTTTGCATACTTGTTTACCAACATGACCCCAACCTATAAACAAGAGCAGACAACTCTATCAAGCATTTTATAATAATTATGGCCCCTTTTCCACTTAGAATATGCAGCAAATGTTAAAGTTTGCGTACTACCCCAAATATTTTCAATGTCCCTTTACCTATTGCTTTCATATTTTGCATTCGTGTTTACCATCATGACCCCAACCTATAAACAAGAGCATACAACTGTACTAAGCATTTTGACAGAATTATTGCCCCTTTTATACTTAGAAGTTGCATATTATTGATAAATCTATGTTAAACTTTGCGTACTACCCCAAATATTTCCTATATCCTTTGACATATTGCTTTTATATTTTGCATACTTGTTTACCAACATGACCTCAACCTATAAACAAGAGCAGACCACTGTATCAAGCATTTTTACATAATTATGGCCCCTTTTACACTTAGATAATTGAACATTTTGCTTAAATTGCCATAACTTCTTTATTTATGATCACATTTTATTATTACTTTGACAAAACAACACTTACCTGAATACCACAATGGATTCCAGCCAAACAATACCCCACGCCCCTACCCAGAATCCCTTCCCCCCCCCCCCCCCCCCTCTCCCTCCCCCAATTTTTTTTAATTTTTATTTAAACATCATCTAATAAATTACCACACCTCACATTATACCCCCCTCTCACCCCCCCTACCCCCCCCCAACCTCCCCCCTCCAATTTTTGTTTTTTACATCATCTAATAAATTACCCCACCCCTCATTATACCGCCCTCTCTGCCTCCCAACCCCCCCCTCCCAAAACCTCCCCCCCCCCCAATTTTTTTTTTAACATCATCTAATATATTACCCCACCCCACATTATACCCCCCTATACCCCCCTCTCACCCCCCCCCCTACCCCCCCCTACACCCCCCTACAATTTTTATTTTTCCTTTTTTTTATTTTTGAAAGATCGTCTAATAAATTTCCCCACCCCACATTATACCCCCTCTCAAACCCCCCCCCCCAATTTTTATTATTTTGTTTTCCTTTTTTATTTTTGAAAGATCGTCTATAAATTATTGAATATGAACAATTTCCCCATGATGGCTTACGTTATACTGTCAAGCACTCGAATAGTCGAGCGCGCTGTCCTCTGACAGCTCTTGTTATGTCCCCCACCACTATAGTGGGGGACATATTGTTTTTGCCCTGTCTGTTGGTTGGTTGGTTTGTGTGTTTGTTTGCTCCAACTTTAACATTTTGCCATAACTTTTGCAATATTGAAGATAGCAACTTCACATTTTGAGTGGTGAAAGGTCAAAGTCAAGGTCATCCTTCAAGGTCAAAGGTCAAATATATAGCTTCAAAGCCGCGCAGTAGAGGTGATAGAGTTTCTGACAAACACATATCTTGTTATACTTAAAAAATTGAAAATTTGGTTAAGTTTTGTGTTTAAATTCACTTTATTCCTAAAGTATCAAAGCTATTGCTTTCATACTTGCAACACTTACTAACTACTGTAAGGGGACTGTATAGGGCAAGTTGCATAACTCTGGTTGGCATTTTAACGGAATTATGGCCCTTTTTTGTCTTAGTAACTTTGAATATTTTGTTTAATTTTGTGTTTAGATCCACTTAACTTCTTAAGTATCAAGGCTATTGCTTCTTCAAACTTCAAATACTTTCTTACTATCATGAGGGTACTGTACCTGGCAAGTTGAATTTGATCTTGACCTTTGAATGACCTTGACTCTCAAGGTCAAATAAATAAATTTTAACTAAATTGCCATAATTTCTTTATTTATGATCAGATTTGATTCATACTTTGACATAACAAACTTACCTGACATTCCACAATAGACTTTACCCAAACCATCCCCCACCCCCCACCCCAGAATCACCCCCCCCCCCAAAAAAAAAATAATGAAAAAAATTGTTTTTCCTTTTTTTGTATTTTTGAAAGATCATCTAATAAATGACCACACCACCACATTAAACCCCCCTCTCCAACCCCCCTCCCAATTTTTTTTTCTTTGAAACATGGTAAAAAAATTCCACAAATATTTATTGTCCCCTACCGGTTTTACCGGAGGGGACTTATGGTTTGCGCTCTGTGTGTCTGTCTGTCTGTCTGTCTGTCTGTGAGTCTGTCAGTCTGTCACACTTTTCTGGATCCTGCGATAATTTTAAAAATTCTTCATATTTTTTCATGAAACTTGAAACATGGATAGATGGCAATATGAACATTATGCACGTCATTTCATTTTGTTCGTACGTCAAAAATTATGGTTGCTATGGCAACAAATAGACTAGAAATACTGCTGAAAATGGTGTTTTTCTGGATCCTGCGATAATTTTAAAAGTTCTTCCTATTTTTTCATGAAACTTAAACATGGATAGATGGCAATATGGACATTATGCACGTCATTTCATTTTGTTCCTACACCAAAAATTCTGGTTGCTATGGCAACAAATAGACTAGTAATACTGCTGAAAATGGTGTTTTTCTGGATCCTGCGATAACTTAAAAAGTTCTTCATATTTTGTCATGAAACTTGAAACATGGATAGATGGCAATATGGACATTATGCATGTCATTTCATTTTGTTCCTACGTCAAAAATTCTGGTTGCTATGGCAACAAATAAAAAAAATCCGACAATGGTGGAATTTCTGACAATGGTGGAGCCGGTACTCGGGGGACATATATTGCTTGGCAATAGTCTTGTTTACTTTATTTTTGAAGGATCGTCCAACCATCCCACCCAAGCTATTGCTATCAAACTTGAAATAAAATCTTATTAGTTTGTTTTATGTCTTTACAAATGTTCAAGAGATTGTGGAAAATATTCCTGAACTCAGAATCGTCTTTAAAGTACAACTTCTTTTAAACATAAGCGATCAATATGTTTCAATTATGGTCCTCTTCCTTTTAAAATATGACTATATTACCTTGACCTTATTAAATATGAACAATTTCCCCATGATGGCTTCGGTTATACTTTCAAGCACTCAAATAGTAGAGCGCGCTGTCCTCTGAAAGCTCTTGTTTTCATGACACATCGATAGATCGCAATATGGACACTATGCACGTCATTTCATTTTGTTCCTACATCAAGAATTCTGGTTGCTATGGCAACAAATATATTTAAAAAATAGTAATTTAAAAATCAAAAAATTCCATTTTCACCGGTAGGGGACTTATATTGCTTGGCAATAGTCTTGTATTCATAATATTTCAGGTATTGCAGTTTTATTTTTCCCTTATTGGTGTTATCGGTGGGGACTTCAGGTTTACCATGGTCCATCAGTATTTCTGTGTGTTCATGTATCAGTGTGTCTGTTCAAGGCTGAAGCGTGCAATTACTGACAAAGTATTAAAGCTAGATTAAACAAACTTGGTATATGGAGAGAAATCCATGTTGGAAATATGCCTGCTATTTATTTTTTGTTAAAATATTGATTTTTCTATGGTTACTGAACATGCATCACCAGGTAACTTAAAATTACTCAAGAACCCTATAAGGGATATGCTCATTATGTTAGTTTTGTTTTTTGTTAGAATTTTTGTTGTTGCCATAGTTACATATGTTATCATTACAGAAATGATTTTACAACTAAAATCTGGATCCTGCAAAAACTCAAAAAATGCTTCAGCTAGATTAATGAAACTCTGTATGTGGATTCATATTAAAAAGTGAGTGTTTATTCCTTTTTTTCTAAGATAAAAATTGTGGTTGCTTTTGTTGCATACCGGTAAATGTCCAACTATCAAATTACAAAACTGATCCGAGCAAATACATTTTTGGAGGGAAGGAAACATTTGAAAATTAACATACCTGAGTCTTTTCAAGGCTTAATAAATCTGCCATCTGCTGTTGAGATTTACCATTACTTGCATTGATGAAATAAATCTTTTCTTATAATCACGACTCTTTCTGTTTTCGCTTATAAATTTTGAATAATGATATGGCATACAGGTTGTTTTTTATATTCAACACGAACAAAACCATCTTACTTACTTATCCTAAATGTTGAATTATTTTTGGTATTTAATCTTTAAAGTGTGATCCAAACAATAACAAATTAACCCATCAAAGACTCAATAATTATAATATTAGATATTAATCAATCAAGAATCAAGGATAAAGGTTTAAAAAAAGTAAAAGGGTAGAAATCTAACACCTCGCAGTTGATGCTAATTCTGTTGTCATTAATTGGGTCACAATGGCTTTGTACACAGACGTGATCAAACCATGAATTGCAATCAAGTAAGGTGTGAAAGTTACTGGTCATTTGGCGGGTGTCAATTGAGAGCAATTTCTTTGATTGGTATGGATAAAAGAGGTCGTAATAGTAGTTAGTGGTTGAATCAGTGAGTGTAACAACCATTGAAATTCTTGACTGAAAAACGGTGGTTGTCTAAGGGAGTTGGTATTAATGATGGGGTGGAAGTTCAGAGTTTTTCTGTACAGCTTTATGCATGTTTGATTAACTGATATATAAAAAAATTCTGATTCTTAAATGGTCTGACAGATATTTTTCCATTGACACGATTTTGCACTTAAGATATGCTATTGACATTCAGATATTAGCCTAATGAGTTTAGTAGCTACTCATCAGTATGATAAAGGTCCTCATCAACCAATTAACGATGGCATTTAAAAAATATTTGGATTTTAACGTTATTTGATGACCTGTTTGTTATAGCGGTGGCAAAAATGGATCACTGCCATATGCCGCCCTCCACAGTTGGGTCTGCAGCTTCCCTGTTGGCTACAGAGACCATGAAACCTTGCATGACTTAATAGTTGACAGCGCAAATGCGCAGTTTGGTATTGAGCTATCCTGGCCACATAAGCATAAAACCCATTTTTGCATGACATTGCTCAATTTCTACTTGAACTATATTTAACAATTATGTGCACAGTTCTATCTGCTTTTTTAAACAGTTGTTTTACAATACAGTACTTTTACATGTATTTGTGTGTGTGTATGTGTTCGTGTGTGTGTGTGTGTGTGTGTGTATGAAAATCACCATGAACCATGGAAGAAAATTCAACTTTTTGGACTGACTTTTAGAGAGAACAACAAGAGCGAAGTGTTTGCTAACCTAGATGCATACCCCGATGTTAGGGAGTGCCAGGCTCGGATATTGGATATCGAGAGAGAATTTCAGGATCACAGGCGTCACGTGCGTCTCACCTTGGGGCAGCCTGGCCTGGAGTATGCCACTGTCCTCGGCACAGAGGTACGAGCCTTGTCCTGAGAAAACTGGGCTTAATACAAGTGTGTTTAGTGTCAGTCCAGATTAGTCTTTGTAGTCATCACTGGCAAATCAGGGCTGGCACTTTCCCCCTAAATTGGATTGTGGTTTAGAAGAGACTAAATTTAGATGAAAAAATCCAGAAAAGTGTTTTCTCTGATTGAGCCTGTGTGAACTTTTTGGACATTTTTATATAGAATATTTAGTTAATGTTAATAAATTTCAGAGTTTTAATAGTGGTTGTCTATTGTTGGCATTTGTAAGGGTATTAAATTGAAGCCGCTTATTTTTTTGAGATTTTGTTTTCAGACCTGCATTTATTGTGCCAATTAATAATTGCTGAGAATATTAAAGGAGAGCAGAGCACTATTCATGAAGAGTGGTATTCTATACATGAAACTTTTTTAAACAATCAATATTTCACACTGCTGATATGTTGTACTGTACGTATTGTTTTAGAAGTATACATTTGAAATTATAGAAAGGTCAGCTGGACTTCAACCTTTGTATGCTTCTTTCAGTATTTAATAGAGGTGAAGAATGCAAACCTAGGAATGGTTCCAAAAGACTGGATCAAACTTAGCAGGTGGGTTTGTCATATCAAGACTCAAAAGACAAGATCTGCATTTAAGCCTCACTCTGGGGAAATGGGCTTTATGGGTGTGCTTGAAGTGTCGTTCCAGAATAGCCTGTGCAGTCCACCAAGACTGGATTTTTTTAGAAGAGATAAAGGAAACATTCCAAAATAGGGGAAAGTGTCATCCTTGGTTAGCCTATGTGGACTTCACAGTTTTGTCTTGGACAACACTATGCACATGCAATAAGCCACATTTTCCCAGTATGAGGCTAAAATTAAATTGGTTATCAATTCAAGATATATTTAAAAAAACAGTTTTGTCTTGGACAACACTATGCACATGCAATAAGCCACATTTTCCCAGTATGAAACTCAAATTAAATTGGTTATCACTTCCAAATATATTTAAATAAAACATGGTTATCTAAAATTGACATTATAAATGTTTCAAGTAAAAAAATAATGTTATATGCTTTTATAGAAATTTCTTCATATGTAGACCCTGCAAAGTAATTTGGGAGTGTTTTGGTTATTGTACATGGATAACACATTTGAATTTCCCCACAAAACATTTGAAGTTTAATACCTTAAGTTTGATTTCATAAATATACAACAAAAACACTGGTATTTCAGTACAAAAGTTGTTGGGCGCTTTCACAGTCCCTTCATCGTTGTGAAGTATAGTGAGCTGCAGCAGGCAAGAGAACAGCTGGGGATCTCTACAGACCAGGCCTGGGAGACATTCCTAGAGTAGGTGGAGTGTAGCCTGTAGACAGCATGCGTGTAGATATTGTACAATGCGGTTATTTGTCCTCTTTCATGGGGATAGTATATTTTAACTATAGCAAACACAATTTAAACTAAGCATATGAAATAATTATACTAAATCCTGGCATCAAACAGTTTTCAACACCAATTTTTAGCTCCACTGGCCAGAGGCCAGCAGGGCTTATGTCATGGTCCTGCGTCCGTGCGTGCGTTAACTTTTTCTTCTCCTAAACTCAAGTTCAATTCTGATAAAACTTCTCACAAATGTTCCTGGGGTGAACCTCTTTCAAATTTGTTTAAATTATGCCCCTGAACATATGCTTATATAAAGCCTATTTTGTGCAAACTTTAAAAATCTTTTTGTCCATAACCATTGGGCCTAGTGCTACCACATTTGGTATGTAGTGACATTTAATAGTTTTCTACTTTGTTTGTTCAAATTATGCCCCTGGGGTCAAATTTGACCCTGCCCCGGGGTCACAAAAATGAACATATGCTTATATAAAGCCTATTTTGTGCAAACTTTAAAATCTTCTTGTCCATAACCGTAGGGCCTAGGGCTACCAAATTCGGTAGGTAGTGACATCTAATAGTTCTCTACTTAGTTTGTTTAAAATACAAAATTCGGATTTTTGGGAGCCATAGCCAAAGCGCGATATATTGGACAGCGCGATATACCGGTCCGCGATATATCGGCGTTGCAGTGTACGCTTAAATAAGGCCTATTTTGTGCAAACTTTAAAAATCCAATTGTCCATAACAGTAGGGCCTAGGGCTACCAAATTTAGTATGTAGTTACATCTAATAGTTCTCTACTTAGTTTGTTCAAATTATGCCCCTGGGGTCAAATTTGACCCTGCCCCGGGGGTCACAAAAATGAACAAACACTTAAAAAAGGCCTATTTTGTGCAAACTTTAAGTCTTCCTGTCCATAACCGTATGGCATAGGGCTACCAAATTTGGTATGTAGTGACATCTAATAGTCCTGAATAGTTTGTTCAAATTAAGCCCCTGGGATCAAATTTGACCGTTTCCCAGGGGTCACAAAATTGAACATATGCTTATATTGGGCCTATTTGTGCAAACTTTAAAAATCTCTCTGTCCATAACCATTGGGCCTATTTCTACTAAGTTTGGTATGTATTAAAATCTTAAAGTTCTCTACCAAGTCATTTCAAATTATGCCCCTGGGGTCAAATTTGACCCTGCCCCGGGGGTCACAAAAATGAACATATGCTTAAATAAGGCCTATTTTGTGCAAACTTTAAAAAATCTTCTTGTTCATAATTATAGAGCCTAGGGCTACTAAATTTGGTATGTAGTGACATCTTATAGTAAAAATATGTGAAATAGAAAGAACGACAATATCTTTTGGAGAGATTAATGTACCTACATTATAAGCAAAGGACCTGTGCGACAATTCCCGGGCTGTTTAGTCTGTTTAGTTAACACCGTAGTAACGTTTTCCATTTATAAAAATGCTCACCCTTCCAACTTTAAGCGCCCAGTGGGACGAGGGATAGAAAGAGAAAGTCACATGCTTGAGTACATTTCAACCCATGCGCATTGCACGCTTTTTTCGCATAAAAAAACAGTTGAGCGATACAGGGCCATCATGGCCCTCTTGTTCATACATGATTTAACACTGAAAAGTTGAGTGAAAGTATCTTAAATGTTTGGCTTTAAAACTCATCAACATGTGGAGAAAAATACACTTTTTGGCTAAGAACAAAATGCCAAAAATAGTGTTATATGTTTTATATAATTACTTCAGTTGAATGCAATAGATTCTATTCAAACTTCACAAAAAAGTCTCTTGAACATTATTGATTACTATAAAAATGATGCTGTATGAATATGAAAACATCGCAATTTCAGTCTCGGAACCTTTCGCTACTAGGATTCCTACTGTGATGCATAAATGCACTTTACTTTACTAAAAATATAACATTAAGTGAATTACATAAAATAAAATATAATTATATTCATTAAGTGAATCAAATATTATATAATACAAAGTGCAAAATTTGATTGGCAAATTCAGAAAAAAAACAAGTGGTGTCAAACTCATGGCTTAAGATTCAGTGAAATAAGAGTCAACATTGCTAGAGCCAACTGCACTTTCTTGCATGGTAAATAAACTCTGAACAACGTATGTGTGTTCAGAATGCTCACAATAATGGTTTCAAAATGTATACAGATAAAGGGACACACAAACATGCCACCTATCATGACATGATATTTATCTCATAATGCATGAACAATTTTCTTGTAATATACAGCGAGCTAATATACAGCGAGCTGTATCAGTTATTTTATGCAATTATTGTTTTGTCAAAGATAGATTGTATAGGAAGCTGCCATTTGGAGCACTCTTAAATGACATTCTCTTAAAACTGGTAAGAAATTGAGACCTCAAAATGTGATTTAAGCTCACCTGAGCACAAGGTGCTCATGGTGAGCTTTTGTGATCTCCTTTAGCCATTGTTTGTCGTCAACATGTGCCTTGTTAACACACCAGAGGCAACATTCATTGTCCGATCTTCATGAAACTTGGTTAAAGGATTTGTCCCAATAATATCTGGGATGAGCTCGAAAATGGTTCCAGTTGGTTGAAAAACATGGCAGCCAGGGTGTGGGTCATTTTTTCTTATATGGCTATAGTAAAACCTTGTTAACACTCTAGAAGTAATATTTTTAGTCCAATCTTCATGAAACTTGATCAGAACATTTGTTCTAATTATATCTGGGCTGAGATCGAAAATGGGTCCTGTACATTAAAAACATGGCCACCAGTGGGCTGGGCATTTTTCCTTATATGGCTATTGTAAAACCTTGTTAACTCTCTAGTTGATATTTTGGGCAAGTTTGAAAATGATTTCAGAAACATCTCAAAAGTTGCTGAGAGCAGTTCAGTTCCCTGATGTCTCATGTGAGCGACAGTGGGCCTCTGGCCCTCTTCTACTTGTTTGTGTAACCTGTAAATACTCTTTACAGATCATTTTCGACCTGCTACCAGAGATTTCGGCAAGCAGTGCGATGTCTTGCAGAACTGGACTGTCTGTTGTCCCTAGCAACCGTTGGCCGGCAACAAGGCTATACCAGGTTGGAAAACATTGTGTGCATACAAGGCTTTTATTTGTGAGAGCTGCCATTGGACAGAACATAATTGGACTTACTTTAAGTACTAATGAGGCTCTGTGTGGCAAAACATCATGTTTTCCCAGCACAACACTGACCGTCTTCACTGCAGGGTTCTTGCTATAATACTTCCTATGTACGGAAAATACCATAAAAGCAGATAAAATGTGGTCCCTGATTAGGCTGAGCGGACTGCACAGGCTAATCCGAGAGGAGACTTTAGGCGTATGCATAAATACCTGTTTTCCCAGAGCAAGGCTCAGATAGTACCACTGACTTTTGATAACCCGCTTAGACTGTATATTATTTTTTATATACATCTGAACTCTGGCAGTGCTTGCGTACTTAAAACATTTTCTCAGCAAAAACAATGTACCTTCCACAATAAATCTCTTACATGTTTCAATTGCTTGTGATAGATTTGGAGCATGTTTTGCTGCTCTTGCAATGTTTTATATTGATTTTTTGTATACAAATTATAGTTTTATCACAACAGGGTACCTAGATATGTGGCTGCATTGAAAGGCGTTAAATAATAATCAGGCTTTAATTCTTGTCTAACTTATTTATCCTAAATATTAATTTCATTTTTGAGCATACTTTGCTACAAGTATTGACTGTAGTTTCTTGTGTTGTGATCAAAATATTTGTCAACCCTTTACCACACAGATAAGCAATTTGATGTGTTTATAGTCCCTTAGAAAATCAAACTAAATTTCAGAATTTTCTTACTAGATTCACAAGGTAAATTATGTCTTTCTAACTGTGAGATACTGATGAGCAGCAAAAAGCATACAACTTGAACAGCCTGCAAGTAACTCGCAGGCTGTTCTGGTTTTATGCTGATTGCATAAAGCCATTTGCACTTTGCTTCTGAGCAGGAAAGGATTAAATCCATGTTTTTTTGCAGGCCTATAATGGTGGAAAATGACCTTGTGATTGATGTAACCAAGGGAGGTCACCCTGTGGTGCAGTCATTGCTGTCTGAGACAGGACAGTATGTCTACAATGATACACATCTGCAGGTGAGTTTGACTGTTTTCCATTTAGTTGTTTAACAATTCATTCCTGTAATTACTCTAAGTTTTCGGACACTTGAAAATAATTTTTTTTTTGTGTGTTGAAAATTTAGATGCGGAAAATATTCAAAAATTTCAGGTGTCCGAAAATTTAGAGACAAAATTAAAATGTCCGAAAATTATAATTATATTGAAATAAAAGCAATAAATCAAATCACAATAGTGTTTCTATTTTAAAATAAACAACAACTTCACAGCTTTGCTGACTCTTGCCTGAAATTATACAGAACAAAACCTAAAAACATTAAACATACTGCTTCCTGAATAGGAAGATATCATTAAAAATTATGTTGGGTGAAGCGATGGTTCTACCGGTAAACATGGTTATTTACCCAATTACAGAAATATTATGGTCCATTGCCCTGAGGCATGCGTCTCCCCGGTTTTATGACTTTAATCCGTATGTAAAACCCATGATCAAAGTGTCACAAGAAAAGTGAATACAGTGCCAAAATCTGGAAAAGTAGTGCTGTAAAATACACTCTCCGAATATTTAGAGCCATTAATCAGAGACAAAAACGCGCATGTCTGAAAATTTAAAGTCACGAAAAATAATTATTTTGGCAAAAAGAGGGAGTGTCCGAATACTTAAGAGTAATTACAGTAAATTTTTATTTTGAGAATTTCTGACAACTTAAAAGTTCATGGATATGAATTTGTACTGATAGTTACCGGTATAACACATTAAAATTATTATTTTTAGCTCATCTATTTTTTGAAAAAAAATTATGAGCTATTGTCATCACCTTGGCGTCGGCGTCGGCGTCGGCGTCGGCGTCGGCGTTGGCGTTGGCGTTGGCGTCGGCGTCCGGTTAAGTTTTGCGTTTAGGTCCACTTTTCTCAGAAAGTATCAATGCTATTGCATTCAAACTTGGTACACTTACTTACTATCATGAGGGGACTGGGCAGGCAAAGTTAGATAACTCTGGCGTGCATTTTGACAGAATTATGTGCCCTTTTTATACTTAAAAAATTGAAAATTTTGGTTAAGTTTTGCGTTTAGTTCCACTTTTCTCAGTAAGTATCAATGCTATTGCATTCAAACTTGGTACACTTACTTACTATCATGAGGGGACTGGGCAGGCAAAGTTAGATAACTCTGGCGTGCATTTTGACAGAATTATGTGCCCTTTTTATACTTAAAAAATTGAAAATTTTGGTTAAGTTTTGCGTTTAGTTCCACTTTTCTCAGTAAGTATCAATGCTATTGCATTCAAACTTGGTACACTTACTTACTATCATGAGGGGACTGGGCAGGCAAAGTTAGATAACTCTGGCATGCATTTTGACAGAATTATGTGCCCTTTTTATACTTAGAAAATTGACAATTTTGGTTAAGTTTTGTGTTTAGGTCCATTTTATTCCTTAAGCATCAAAGCTATTGCTTTCATACTTGCAACACTTACTAACTATCATAAGGGGACTGTGCAGGCAAAGTAATGTAACTCTGACTGGCATTTTGACAGAATTATGTGCCCTTTTTATACTTAGAAAATTGAAAATTTGATTAAGTTTTGTGTTTAGGTCCACTTTATTCCTACAGTATCAAAGCTATTGCTTTCATACTTGCAAGATTTATGAACTATCATAAGGGGACGGTGCAGGCAAAGTTATGTAACTCTGACTGGCATTTGGACGGAATTATGGGCCCTTTATACTTAGAAAATTGAAAATTTGGTTAAGATTTATGTTTTGGTCCACTTTACCCCTAAAGTATCATAGATATTGCTTTCATACTTGGAACACTCACAAACTATCATAAGGGTACAGTAAAAGGACAAGTTGCATAACTCTGGTTGTCATTGTTACGGAATTATGGCCCTTTTTTGACTTAGTAACTTTTAATATATGGTTAAATTTTGTGTTTCGATCCACTCGAAGTATCAAGGCTATTGCTTTCAAACTTCAAATACTTACATGCTATCATGAGGTTACTGTACCTGGCAACTTGAATTTTACTTTGACCTTTGAATGACCTTGACTCTCAAGGTCAAATTATTAAATTTTGCTAAAATTGCCATAACTTCTTTATTTATGATTAGATTTGATTGATACTTTGATGAAACTACTCTTACCTGACATACCACAATAGACTTCACCCAAACCATCCCCCGTGCCCTCCCCCCCTCCCCCGTGCCCTCCCCCCTCCCCCCCCCTAATTTTTTTTTTTTTTTTTTTTTTTTTTTAAGATCATCTCACAAATGACCACCACACCCTCACACTATACCCCCCCCCCCACCCCCCCACCCCACCCCCCCCCACCCCCAATTTTTTTTTTTTTTTTTTTTTTTTTTTTTTTTTTTTTTAAGATCATCTCACAAATTATCACCACACCCTCACACTATACCCCCCCCCCCAATTTTTTTTTTTAAACGGTTATGTTTGAAATACCGTCCAACCATCGCACCCAACCCCCCCCCCCCCCCCCCCCCCCCCCGATTTTTTTTTTTTTTTTCGCTTTTTTGGAAGATAATGTAATAAATGTCCACAACCCCACACTATACACCCCTCTTCACTCCACTCCTCCCTCCTTTGTGATTGAAAATGAGAGTCCCTTCACCTTTAAAAAGAAAATAGATGAGCGGTCTGCACCCGCAAGGCGGTGCTCTTGTTAAAAGATGCTATAAAGCTGTTTTTGGAAAGGAGTGTTTATGAAAACACTAAATAGACTCAAAATTGTACAAATAATATTAACTTCAACATTTAACAATACCCAATACGGGTCAGCATGAACCTATTAGAATACATAACTTGCTTTTGTTATTTTTTTCTTCGGAACATAATGCTCAAGTTGGAATATTAATTGTTGCATTGTCTCTAGACTTGCAGAAAAATTTACATTTGATCCGCATTCTGGGAACATAGGGCAACATGCATGTGTGTAAAGTGTCATCCCAGATAAGCCCGTTAAGGCCGCAAAACCAATCAGGCAGGAATTTTTCAGCTTTATTAATGTTTAGTTGAAAAAAGTCTCTTCTTAAGGCAAACCCAGTCTTAGCGGAAAGTGTCCCTGATTAGCCTGTGCAGAATGAATAGGCTAATCTGAGTTCACTGTTTAAACACATTCATAAAGCCAATTTTACCCAGAGCTGGCTCATACATATGAGTCGTGTTCTGAGAAAACTGGGCATAATGCATGTGCATAAAGTGTCGTCCCAGTCCACACAGGCTAATCAGGGACGACACTTTCCGCTTTTATGGTATTTTTTGTTTAAAGGAAGTCTCTTCTACACGAAAATCCAGTTAAGGCAGAAAGTGTCGTCCCTGATAAGCCTGTGCGGAATGCACAGGCTAATCTGGAACGACACTTTACGAACATACATAAAACCCAGTTTACCTAGAGCCTGGCGCATACGTATGTTCCAGGCAGGGGACAGAAGGGTGATGCTGATTACTGGTCCGAATATGGGAGGTAAAAGCTGCTACATCCGCCAGGTGGCGCTCTTTGTTCTGCTGGCACAGATGGGGTCTTATGTACCCGCAGAGGCAGCAAGGATCGGTGTGTTTGATGGCATCTATACCAGGTATGGTAGTGATAAGAAGCACTTGTTTGCAACTTAAAAATTGTCCAGAAAAGAAAAAAAAGTTCATATTCTTTACAATATGTAAATACATTGCTTAGGGATGTTAGATCACTGTTTTAATGCTTGAAACTCATGTTTGGCTAAGAAATTTTAAAAATACATATTTCATCAGTTGATAAATTTGTGCTTTTTATCACTGCACTGTTGAGCTTTAATTTTTATTTAGCCTCCTGTTTTTCACTGTTGTGTACAATGTAGCTGTCAGTTTCGTTTGGTAGAGTGTGTAACTTCATCACTGTTCAGGAATATTCAACTATAACTTGTACATAATGTGGAGACAGGGTGTGGCATGCAAAACATGTATCCTGACCTTGAAAGTCAGGGTCACAGGGTCACACTAAGAGGGTTGGGATTTAACAGAATGTTAAGACTGTTGCCTAATTATTTTTTCTTAAATGTTAAGGAAATTTATGTTTACAATTTAAATGATAAGACAGTGTGTAATATGTAAAACCCATATTCCTTGATAAAATGTAATTGTCATTCTAAGAAAACAAAGGTTTAGAATGATCATAAAATATTGGTGAAGACTTAGCTTGTAAAAATATTTTGTCAAGATTGTTATTTCCATATAAAGGCTCAGAAGTTAAGATTTAATGTACAATAATTCCTTATATACCTGTTTTGGCATTGTCTGAGCAGGCAATGTTTACATCCACAGAATGTTCACCATAATTATGAAGATGGCATTACTTACATGTGAACTTTGTCACAAAGGTCAAGTTCATACTTAAACGTCAACATTTGGGCATTACACAGCTTGTGAAGACTTTTTTATCATTAAACTGACAATTTATAAATTACATACCCTAAATGTTCACCCAGTTGAAAGGTGTGTTGTGAAATGCATGTGTCACATGGTCAAGGGAACAGTGTAATTTTCCAGTAAGAAATATATGATGAAATTGTTTACAACAGGCTTGTAATGTTGCCAATGTGTTTATAGTTTTGTTTAACTTATGTATTTGGCCAGAGAGTACCAATTCTACATTCTTTCTACAGGATGGGGGCAAAAGATGACATATTTAGGGGTCAGAGTACATTCATGACGGAGCTGGTTGAGACCTCAGACATCATGTCCAAGGTCACTGACCGGTCCCTGGTCATCCTGGATGAGCTGGGACGGGGCACCAGTACCCACGATGGAATGGCGATTGCGTACGCGGCTCTTGACCACTTCATCAAGAAGGTTGGACATTTTTTATGCAGATAATGAGTTCTTGTGCGTAAAGTTTTGTCCAAGACTGCACAGGCTAATCTGAGACAAAGCTTTACGCACATGCATTAAACCCTGTTTTCCCAGGGCGAGGCTCATACATAAATATGTGTGAAAAGTTCTCTGCAATAGCAGTAGATAGATTTAAATCATTACACTGTATAAATATATTATCATGCTGGTCTAGAAAGGTAAGATGAAATGAGATTAGATTTATGTAAAGCGCCAAGAGACATTATACACTCAAATGCAGTTATTGCACTACATTTTTGTTATTATAATTTCTTAAAATACCAGGATAGCAACCAGGAATAGATACTTATTTCTTGCATGTTCCATTACAATCAGCTATTAAGTTATTGTTCTCAAAGTATCAAATTTTAAATGGTCTTGTTTGAAAACTTTAATTTTAGAGTCGTAATGCTTGTAAATAATAATTCAGCAAATATTGAAGCATTCAAATTCAATTGAGAAGAGTTAAAATATGATTGATAAGTTCATATTTCCCACTTTGACTAAATCTGTTGATAAATAAATGAGAAATTATGATATATGTAAGTGCCTTCGAGTCTAGTAGGCAGTGTTCGACACTTAACTTATCTGAGTAAGAAGTTCTTTGGTCTCCCTACTTTGAAATTTAGGAGTCCGATAAGACTTCAGGGAGTCCAAAAATTAAGACTCTTTTACACCATATTTATGCCCCCCCATCGAAGAAGAGGGGGTATATTGCTTTGCTCATGTCGGTCGGTCGGTCTGTCGGTCGGTCCGTCCACCAGGTGGTTGTCAGACGATAACTCAAAAACGCTTGGGCCTAGGATCATGAAACTTCATAGGTACATTGATCATGACTCGCAGATGACCCCTAATGATTTTGAGGTCACTAGGTCAAAGGTCAAGGTCACGGTGACCAGAAATAGTGAAATGGTTTTTGAATGATAACTCAAGAACGCATACGCCTAGGATCATGAAACTTCATGGGTAGATTGAGCATGACTTGCAGATGACCCCTATTGATTTTGAGGTCACTAGGTGAAAGGTCAAGGTCACAGTGACCCGAAATAGTAAAATGGTTTCCAGATGATAACTCAAGAACGCATACGCCTAGGATCATGAAACTTCATGGGTAGATTGATCATGACTCGCAGATGACCCCTATTGATTTTGAGGTCACTAGGTCAAAGGTCAAGGTCATGGTGACCCGAAATAGTAAAATGGTTTTCGGATGATAACTCAAGAACGCATACGCCTAGGATCATGAAACTTCATAGGTAGATTGATCATGACTTGCAGATTACCCCTATTGATTTTGAGGTCACAAGGTCAAAGGTCAAGGTCACGGTGACCCGAAATAGTAAAATGATTTTCGGATGATAACTCAAGAACGCTTTTGCCTAGGATCATGACACTTCATAGGTACATTGATCGTGACCCGCAGATGACCCCTATTGATTTTCAGGTCACTAGGTCAAAGTCAAGGTCACAGTGACAAAAATTGTATTCACACAATGGCTGCCACTACAACGGACAGCCCATATGGGGGGCATGCATGTTTTACAAACAGCCCTTGTTTCGTTTTTCTTTCACATGATTATCCATGAAATGTACAATTCTCTGTAACCTTTGTTTTAAGATCAGCTCAAAGTGACTGCTGTGCAATATTTGTTCTCATTTGGTACATCACATTGCAATATATATATAATGTGCTTGCCTGTTTAAGCTCAGGATCAAGGTAAAAAACCATAATCGCAGCATTCTTTTGTGTTGGTCTTATAGTTGATGAATCACATCGTAAGGGGGTAAGAGCCCCATACTTTTCATTGCTTAAGCCTTTATATATGATCTCGATAATATTTCTAAGAACTTGGAAATGGTGAAACGCAATATAATCATAATTATATTTTATTCTCATCATTGGGTTCGTACACCAGGAAAACATAAAATTAATTTGAATTTCAAGTGTCACAGATGAATTATTATATCGTCAGCTTGCACAGAATGAGGTCAAAATCTTAAGTCTTAAATGAGATATTCAAGTTTGAAGTGTATGTAAAGTGCACTCCACACAAGCTTTTAAGGATTAACACTTTGCGCCTTTACTGGATATTTGCTATAAATAGACTTCCTTTTAATAAATAAGCCATTGAAACTAAAATTGTTGTCCCATTTTAATGTTTGTTTTTCAGAGCCAGTGTTTCTTGCTGTTTGTTACCCACTACCCTATGTTAGCTGAGTTTGAAGCCCTCTTCCCGCAAACAGTGACAAACCATCACATGGCATTCTATATGGTTGCAAATGATGATTCAGATAGCGGTAAGTGTATATTTGCTTATGACGTTTTGATAGTTGTACTTTACTGTCAGAATTATCTACACTGACTCACCAAAGTAGAAGAGTATGGTTTCCAGAAATTACCATGGAATTCTCTGTCCATCTGTCTGTCCATGGCATTTCAAAAATGCAAACTTTCCTTACAATCAAACTGACATTCATTGTAACTGATGATATAAAGTTGTTCCTGAGAAATTTGTATTATTCTTACTCAAACAATTCTAAAGTCATACCCCTTTTCCAACTTGGAATTTTTATAATATGAGTACATTTTATAACAAATAATTAGACAGTTCAACATGTGATATTGGGAGGTATACATCACTTCTGTGGTAAGCTCAAGTTTTAAAATAGATTGAATTTGTGATTCGTGATTCAGCACTAGGCTTTGAATTAGTATTCCCCAGCACAGATGGCCAAGTATATTGGTTTGCACAATTCACCTGGGACAGTCAGTCATGTGATCTTCAAATATCACTCTTTCATGAGCATATTATCATAATCAAAAGTTATCAGCCAAATATATCCAGGAACTAAGGCAAAGTGACCTTTGATTTATCGTAAATTTACTTCTTCCACTGGATTTGCTGCTAAAATCAAAACAAAAGATTTTTTATATAACAAATATTATTTTAAAGTTTCTATTAAACCTACAGGAGATGATGCTGTTTGAAAATGCATCATGTTAAGTTTAAATTTACAGTTTTTGTTGTAAGGTTTCTTTACAGAAAAAAAATCATATTCATGTCAAAGTTATGCCAGAATTCTTCATTTGAGATTATAATATATATTGTTTAAAATCTTATCCTTGACAAGAATTTTCATACTTGCAGAAGATTTGTCTCAGGTAGTGTTCCTGTACCAGCTGGTGGAGGGAAAGGCTTCACGGAGCTACGGGTTGAATGTAGCCCGCCTAGCTGGCCTGCCTCAGTGTATTGTAACCTCCGCCCGACAGCTGTCACATGGCATGGAAGAACGAGAGCTGACACACAGGTCTGTAGGAAAACTTGAAGTAAGGAACATTGAAGTTTTGTTTAATGTGTATGGCAACACACAGTGTTCTATGGGTTATACAGAAGAAAAATTCAAAATTGCTGGTATCTTGGTACATATTTTAGGATAACCCTTCTCGTCTATCATGTCTGTCCCTCCTATGTATCCATCAGTCAACCCAACCCCATAACTTGTTTCGGTGATTTCTCAGAAACTGATGAAGTTACTTCAATGAAACATTGTATACTCATAAAAGGCAATGTCAGGAATATTGTTTAACTAAAAACAGATCAAAGGTTATGTTGCTGTTACTTAAAACAGAACAAAACTTAACATTCACATAAATAAAAAAGTACAGAGCATATTGTCATAAACTTTATATACCGTACATAAAAACTTAAACGTTTGCCACATGTCTGTCTGTCATTTGCTACTTCTGTTTATCCATCTGTTTGTCTGTCCATTTGCAAAAACTGCTATATATTAATAACTCAAAAGATACCTCAGATATTATGAATAGTATTATACACATTGAGCTGTAAATGTCTGTCTGTCAATCCCTTTTCTCTATGTATGGTTCGGTCTGTGTGTCCATGTACTTAAAGCTAAAAAGAATTAGAAATTCACGTATTGATATTCTGAATCCTTATTTGTTTCATAAAATAGCAACACACAATTGACAACTTGGTATACTCATTAAGGGCAATGTAGAAGTTATGAACACCTTTCTGTTTTCACCAGAGGTAAAATGTCAGGTCAATACACTTTACGCACATGCATTAAACCACCTTTGCATAGAGCAAGGCTCATATATTAAAATGTACATAGAATATGATAATTAAACTTGGTAGACATATAAAAGGTTGAGAGGTGATGCATAACCTTGATCTTTTCAATGGCAGGTGACTGTTCATCAAAATAGAATTACACCAAATAATGCAATTTTTTAAAGGAAACTTGATATGCACATTAATAGCAATTTGAGGGTAACATACCCATCCTTTTTTCACTCAAGTTTGGCTGGCGATTATTAGTCTTTATAATACTGTGGTAATTGGTCATCTTATTATGAAATAGAACAAATAAAGGACCATGTAAAAGTAATGCAGATTTTTAATCGGTGGCGATTATTTTCCCAAATGGTTGTGTGCAATATAATCAAAGCCTTGCAAATACCATTACTTTAACCGCGTACTGGGAAAACTGGGGTCGATCTGGGACAACACTTAAAGTGCATGCATTAAGCCCTATGTTCCCAGAGCATGATCTGGGACAACACTTAAAGTACATGCATTAAGCCCCATGTTCCCAGAGCATGATCTGGGACAACACTTAAAGTACATGCATTAAGCCCCATGTTCCCAGAGCATGATCTGGGACAACACTTAAAGTACATGCATTAAGCCCCATGTTCCCATAGCACGGCATATTCAATGTTTTCAGTTTGAGGCATGTGATTAGCAAACACATGACGTTAATAAAATTACGCTGTTGTGACATTTAATTTGATCGAATGAATCAAATAAGGCTATTGATTGTCATGTGTTTTTTGGAATTATATATGTATATATAAACATGATCTACAAAATTTATCTTCCAGAAAACAAGTCGAACTTTTCCAAAATCTGATGTGCAATCCTGGACTGGATGTAAGGCATGTTCTGGGAGAAAAAAAGAGTGCTGACCTTAAAAGATGATTGGCCAGCAACATTTGGTTCTTTGTGTCTTATTATTGAATATAAAAATATGTACATAGAAAATGTGCTTTATTTTTGTGATCGGCTTGTATTGTTGTGCTTTTCAAAAATTAATTATTTTCTATAAACACTTGTGTTGTTCATTAAGCTTACTAATCACTTATATACATGTATAAGTATAGTATTGATACTTCTACCTCAGTCACTGTAACATTGATAGGTGTGTTATAATAGGGAATTCTGCTGTTTTGTTGAGCATTCAATTAACCAACACCTGTACAAGGTAAACAGTGAATTGAGCAACACTCTATGCCCATTTGAGTTTGTTATATTATTTTTATATTTTTAATGGTGACAAGTCGGTTTTTAGAAAAATTATGTTTACTTAAGTATAAATATAAAAACACTTTGTTTATTAGATATATCCTTTCTTTAACTTTAACATGTTCAGAAAAGTTTTTTTATGTCCCCCACTATAGTAGTGGGGGACATATTGTTTTTGCCCTGTCTGTTGGTTGGTTGGTCTGTTGGTTTGCACCAACTTTAACATTTTGCAATAACTTTTGCTATATTGAATATAGCAACTTGATATTTGGCATGCATGTGTATCTCATGGAGCTGCACATTTTGAGTGGTGAAAGGTCAAGGTCATCCTTCAAGGTCAAATATATGTGGCCAAAATCGCTCATTTTATGAATACTTTTGCAATATTGAAGATAGCAACTTGATATTTGGCATGCATGTGTATCTCATGGAGCTGCACATTTTGAGTGGTGGAAGGTCATGGTCATCCTTCAAGGTCAGAGGTCAAATATATGTGGCCCAAATCGCTTATTTTATAATTACTTTTGCAATATTGAAGATAGCAACTTGATATTTGGCATGCATGTGTATCTCATGGAGCTTCACATTTTGAGTGGTTAAAGGTCAAGGTCATCCTTCAAGGTCAGAGGTCAAATATATGTGGCCGTAATCGCTTATTTTATGAATACTTTTGCAATATTGAAGATAGCAACTTGATATTTGGCATGCATGTGTATCTCATAGAGCTGCACATTTTGAGTGGTGAAAGGTCAAGGTCATCCTTCAAGGTCAAATATATGGGTCAAAATTGCTCATGTAATGTCACTTCTGCAATATTGAAGCTAGCAATTTTATATTTGACATGTATGTGTATCTCATGGAGCTGCACATTTTGAGTGGTGAAGGGTCAAGGTCATCGTTCAAGGTCAAACGTCATATACGGGGACATTGTGTTTCATAAACGCATCTTGTGTGGGTTTGTTGGTTTGTTCGCGTCAAACTTTAACATTGGCCATAACTTTTGCAATATTGAAGTTAGCAACTTGATATTTGGCACGCATATGTCTCTCATGGAGCTGCACATTGTGAGTTGTGAAAGGTCAAGGTCATCCTTCAAGGTCAAAGGTCAAATATATGGGGGACATAGCGTTTCACATCAACGCATCTTGTTTGTATCTCATAAGAGCAGGATTTCTCTGCAATTTCGTTTTTGTACAGGAAACTTTTGTCAAATTTTAATTCAAATTATATCATAGCTGAACAAGGTTTTTTCCGTTATAAAAGCTTATATCATTTGTTGAACTCAGTTGAGCAACCTGATTCATTCTAAGCCCATTAGTTTCACAGGTTTCTTTCTTCCACTTGACAAACCAACTGTGGCTACGCTGGGTTAGTATTGTAGATTTACTATTAATATTATTTAAGCTAGAATTTTAACACTATTCTTGTTTCTTAGTTAAAGAACAAATATTCTGCATTCAATTTCTATCATACTTTTTTTAACAGCAATTCATGTTTACTTGATTAAATCCAATCATGCGAAGGGACCTACCATACAAATAGGGCTGTGTTTATCTGTTCAACTGTAGAAAATGGGGATTTGTAATTTTCTGTAAATACTACTATTAGCACAAGTGTGGCACAGCGGATTTGAACAAAATTGCAGGATTCAGTGGATTAGATATAAACTTAGTTGGAAGGGAGTTATCCACTGGGTTCAGGCAGATATACGCACACCCATAGCAGCCAGCTTGTTCTGAATTCAAATGTTATCTTCTTACTGCTTTGAAATTTCATACTTTACATGATTTAAATCTGGATTAAACATGAAAATTACTTTTGTACATCCAAATGCCTTACACTGTGGCAATTTTAAATGATGACATGAACTTCATTGTTATCTTATTTCAATTAAATTAGTCTGAAAAACAAAATGTAAAAAAAAACAGCCACCATTGGCGTCTCTCACTTCCTTTCATACGGAATTCTGGGGTTTGCCAAAACTTCTCATAAGCCGTTTCACTGCAATAGATTTCTGTCCATCACTCCCAGTTCAGAGAAATTTACTGGAATGGAAATTGTGTGGACAGAAGTATTACAAGTTTACCTTGATGCATATTAATGTCCATGGATAAGTTAAGCCAAATATATGGGTTTTAGGTCTATACGAAAAATAGTTGCAGTTTCTGTACCTTTATAGGAGTAAAGGAGTAAACACGTCCATGGAAAAACAAGTGCATGTAATAATACAGAAATTCATAAGGTTATGTCTTCTTAAGAGAAGATAAAATTTCTTCAAGCTAACATCACTGTTAAGTCTATAAATCTGGAGATATGATTGTTTGATTAATGAACTTTCCTTCATTTTGCAGATGAGTAAAAAATCTTGCAAATTTTCTTTTGCAACCAGTATTTGGTTAATTAGCAAGCTTTAAAAGCAGAATGAAACATTGTATACAGCGAGATGCCATTAGCATACCAATCTTTTAACTGGTCAATAACAAGAACGTAACAGCTGAATAACTTAACATAGACAAGACTAGTAATACAACATCATCTACTGATATTACAAGGCTTAAAAGTGTGACAACAAAAACAGTTTATTCCTAACAAATCAAAAGGCATTAAGGTATATCTGATCACAGTTAAATATCAATTATCATAAATAAACATAGTACAACAAGTAAACATAGTAAGCAGATCCAACACTTCAACCATTCTTAAGCTGGATCTTCCTTATCAAAATGTTTGTTGGGATATTGCAATCCATAGCAGGGCATGAGGATACATAGGTAGGTGAATTCCTTTATGCCATCAAATCATGATGTGGGGGTGGGGAAGGGCATATAGATTGTCCTCTATCCTTCTGTGTTTTTTATGAACTTTTTCATTAAGCTAGTTCCTCAGGATTGGCTTGAGGGATTTAAAGTAACATTACTACTCAAAATCAACGAACATTTCGTACAATATTGCGTAAAATAAACTTAACCAATTAAAAATCAGGTTCCTTATGGCAATTGCCAAAATTTCAACGCCAGATGTGGTCTGGTAAAATAGATGTTTATAGATACAAAATGCTCGTTGTTTTTCCATTTTAATTTCCTGCAATGATATCTATTCATACGACACATGAACACTTACATGGTGTTCGTGTGTCGTATGAATAGATATATTCGCGGAAAATTAAAATGGAATTAATTGTGGTCACAAATAAATAAAACGAGCATTTTGTATCTACAAACATCCAGCGTTGAAATTGTGGCTATTGCTATAAGGAACACTGATTGTTAAGGTGTTAACTTTATTTTTGAAATACTTTACGAAATTTTCGTTGATTTTGAGCGTTATAGAGACTTTAATTCAAACATGAACAGTTGTTTACAATAATAAAATGACCCCTAAGCCGCTGGCTAAGGTGGCCAAGTTTGGTATGTTAAGTTTGAAATTTGTCAAAGAAGGGGCCATTTTTTAAACTTAGAAATGTGCATATGCTCTATTAAGACTGGTTATAAAGACAGGTTAAAGTTTTCCAGTAATCTGGTTTCTCAGGAATGGAAGAGTGATTACATTAAAACTTTAAGTTTGTATGATCTAAATTAAAATAAAACCATAGGCAAAATACAGTTCGAGCCATGGGGTTTCTACTGTAGGTAAATCTGATTTTCAATTTAAAATTAAAGACATTTTTGTACTTAAAACATATGCATATATGTAATAGGCAGGTTTTAGATTTTCAGTTGGCTAATTTCTCAGGAATTACATAATTAAGGTCCTTTAACCATTTGAAATATTTCATAGAAGCAAACAGACATGTTACAGCTCATCCAACTTAAATTCCTAAAACTAAATAAGTATATACCTTGAAAGAACGCACCTTAGATTGCATATTGCTGGGTTGGCTCAAGTTTTATGTAATTGTTACTAATAAAAGGAAAATTGATTCATTTGAATTTCCGATACCTAAATGAATTGTAGTGAAACTTTATGAATTTATACCTAGTAACTTGACCTAGCTTTTGATTGCATATGAGGTGGGAGGAGGGTAGGGTCATGTTTAGTAAATACCGGTTTATGATAATTGTTTTTGCTCATGTGTAATTTTAGTTATTGTAATGAAATTAAATATGTTAATATCTTTTATCCAGACAAGATCTTAAAAATAAATTGAGCCAATGTGATGCACTAATTTATAGATTGTACAACTTCATTTTTGTTTGCCTAACTCAAACTAGGTGACCATGAAGGTCAATTTTGAGTTAATAATTTCCACTCAAACTTAGGGCCTATACATTAGTTTCGTAGGATATTTTCAAATTACAAACTTGACAGATAAAAGAAATTGTCGATTATACAGTTTGGTTTAGAAAAAACAACAAGCCAGAAACTTTGACTAGAACACGAAAAATGAGCGCGTTAACCACAGAAAACTCTTGATTATTTTGTGATGCACGTCAATAAAAACAAAAGTTCCGCGATTGGAGACTTATGCCCCCCAAACAGGGCTTTGAATAGGGGTCATCTACTGTCCAAGGTCAATGCTCATGGGAAGTATCAAACCAATTGGTTGATACTTTGAGGTGTTATTGATCAGAAACGATTTTCCCACTTATTGTGACAGTGACCTTTGATCTAGTGACCCTTATTTCAAAAACAGTCATCTACTGTCTAAGGCCAATTCACATGGGAAGTATCAAGCCAATCAGTCAATTTGTTGAAGAGTTATTGATCGGAAACAATTTTCACACTTACTGTGACAGTGACTTTTGACCTAGTGACCCCAAATTCAATAGGGGTCTTTTTCTGTCAAAGGTCAATGCAAATGTGAAGTATCAAGCCAAACAGTCAATTCGTTGATGAGTTATTGATCAGAAACGATTTTCACATCATTGCGCAACAGACCAAGTGACCAATATTTCAATAGGGGTCATCTACTGTCCAAGGTCTATGCACATAGGAAATATCAAGCCAATCAGTCAATTTGTTAATGAGTTATTGATCACACTTATTGTGACCTTGACCTTTGACCTCAATTTCAATAGGGGTCTTCTACTGTCCAAGGCCAATGCACATGTGACGTATGAAGCCAATCAGTCAATTTGTTGATGAGTTACGGATAGGAAATGATTTTCACACTTATTGTGACAGTGACTTTGACCTAGTGACCCCAATTTCTATAGAGGTCATTTACTGTTCAAGGCCAATGCACATGTGAAGTATCAAACCAATCGGTCAATTCGTTGACGACTTATTGATCTGAAACAAACTGGTCTACCCACAGACTGTTATTCAGCAAAATAATATACCCCCTCTTCATTGAAGGGGAGCATAAAAATTGGGCCATTTAGTTAGTCAGTCGGGTTTTCCCCAAATAACTTTTTGTTAAGGATTGCCTTATTGTAAATTTAATAAAACAGAACAATTGGAAATGATAAACAAGCAATCTTACAGTTCAAGAAGTTGAAACTTAGTTTTCAATTCAGAAAATGTGAGCCATGTCCTGAAAAAATGGGTCTTATGCCAAAAGCTGGCAGCTACGCTATAGACCAGTCTGCCCATTGCCCATTTGGTCAGGAGCAACTCTTTCCATGGTACCATGAGTCACTTTTTAGTGGAGAGGGGAGCCCCTGACCAGACTGCTCTGATGCATAGGACCAATTTCTGGATGATGCTGTTCACTTCATGGTGTAAACATTCAATAGGTATCACCAGAAATGTGTAACCAGACAAAAAGTGTTTAATTAATAAATTTCATAGAAATATACGGTATGCATGCATTTTATATTGAAGAGAGTGTTAAACAGGAGTGAATAAGTTGATCAATAAAATAGCTTTAAACACTCAATAACAAGCAGTAAACAATAACAGTTGAACTTATGTTGCTAAACAAATGTTAACCAATAAATCTAAGAACAGCCACATAGCAAGCATATACAACCATATCACAGTGTAATACATTCACAAAAACAAAACAAAGTATTGTTCGAGACAAAGTACATTAAATATTGCCTGCTTTAACCTGTTAAAAATGTTGAATAATGTTGTACCCACAATTAAATGCATGTTCCTATATGAGATGTTCTGGGTTCTCTCTTCGATGGTACTGGCAGACGTTCCTTGAGCTGTTACACTCAGAACATAAGCTGCCTCTCTCACCGCCTGTACTGTCCGTCTGTCGCTCAAGCCACCTGTTAGTGTAGCTAGTGCTAGCCCGCGCAGCACCTGCCTCAGGTGGGCTACTACCGCGGCTAAATATGGCACCACTCTTCTTATTGCCATATTCATCTACATTGATACTGTGATCTTCATTTGCTTCTGTGATGTTGTCCAAATACTGTTGTATGAGCAGATCATTGTCATGTTTGTATGGGCCATAATTCTGTTCCTGCTCTCTGTGTTCCTTGCCGTGTTCAGATTGTTCTTGGCGGTACATGTTGTGGTACAGATGATCGGGCATGTGAATGTCATTGTTCACGTAATGAACTAGCTGATTATTTTGCTCCTTCAAGCTTTTACCAGCAGAAGGCTTTGACACATTTTTATGGTCTGAGGACTGCACATTGTTCCTTTGAAGTGTCTTACCCTTGACCTCCTCAGCAGTGACCTTGGCCTGCACATGGATTTCATGGCTTGCCCTCGAACTTCGACCCCTGCTCCTCTCTGAACTGGAATCTGCCAGGCCTTGACCTTCACTTCTTCTAGATATTGAGTGGCGGGACTGCTTGTCAGTAGGCTGTGAAACACTAATTTTTATTTTTTGCACACTGGCATTTGTTTGAACCTGTAACAAATAAAAATCCTGTTGGCGATGGTAATGTAAATGTGAATATAATTTGGTTGTAATTAAGAGTCAGTTAGGCTAGACCTTATTTATTTATGCTCAAAACGTGTAAGAATCACAATATTAACAGTAATAATACGTCTACAAAAATTCAAAGTTAACTGTTTGCAGCAATGTTTCATGATATGATGCACAATTGAGGTCAAAGTCATGAATACATTTTGTGTAATTTTATCTTGTGATAGGTTAGAGGGAAACCTGAATATATATGAAGCAAAACATGAAAATTGAAAATTAATTTGACTTGTTCAGTTGCTTATTTGTTACAAAACACCTTATGTGCTATTGTTTCATTACTTATAAAAACAGCCAAATCCCAGAGGCAGTACCCACCTGGCTACCCTTGCTTGCCTCTGGTTCGCACAGCAATGTCACTTCCTGGTTATACAACTTCCACTCCTGCCACAGGCGCCAGTTGTGCCTCGCTGAAATCTAATAGAGCCTCGTTCTGGGGAAACTGGGCTTAATGCAGTCATCATAGGGTAACCAGGGACAATACAGTCATCATAGGGTAACCAGGGACAATACAGTCATCACAGGGTAACCAGGGACAACACAGTCATCATAGGGTAACCAGGGACAATACAGTCATCACAGGGTAACCAGGGACAATACAGTCATCATAGGGTAACCAGGGACAATACAGTCATCACAGGGTAATCAGTGACAATACAGTCATCACAGGGTAACCAGGGGCAATACAGTCATCACAGGGTAATCAGGGACAATACAGTCATCACAGGGTAATCAGGGACAATACAGTCATCACAGGGTAATCAGGGACAATACAGTCATCATAGGGTAACCAGGGACAATACAGTCATCACAGGGTAATCAGGGACAATACAGTCATCACAGGGTAATCAGGGACAATACAGTCATCACAGGGTAATCAGGGACAATACAGTCATCACAGGGTAATCAGGGACAATACAGTCATCACAGGGTAATCAGGGACAATGCAGTCATCACAGGGTAATCAGGGACAATACAGTCATCACAGGGTAATCAGGGACAATGCAGTCATCACAGGGTAACCAGGGACAATACAGTCATCACAGGGTAATCAGGGACAATACAGTCATCACAGGGTAATCAGGGACAATGCAGTCATCACAGGGTAATCAGGGACAATGCAGTCATCACAGGGTAATTAGGGACAATACACTCATCACAGGGTAATCAGGGACAATACAGTCATCACAGGGTTATCAGGGACAATACAGTCATCACAGGGTAATCAGGTACAAAACAGTCATCACAGGGTTATCAGGGACAATACAGTCATCACAGGGTAATCAGGGACAATGCTGTCATCACAGGGTAACCAGGGACAATACAGTCATCACAGGGTAATCAGGGACAATACTTTCCTAATAGACTAAATTTTTGTTTAGTAGAGACCTCGTTTACATGAAAACTCTCTTATTAGACTGTTCATACTAAACAGACTAATCTGAATGCATTCGGTACATTTCCCCAAAATGAGGTTTAATGCATGGAATAATTTTTTGACAAATAAGTAAGATAATAGTTTTTCTTTTAATTTGTACATTTCAATTATATAAGGGTTCATACTACACTATTTGTTTCAAATATTTACTAGAATGCCAACTATCACACACTAGAGCTTTGTAACAGACATGATCAATACCCCCACATGCCGCATTGACACAGAGTATTTTGCATGTTGTTTTCACACAAAAACAGCGGACATCATGCTCAATGTTTAAAACGCACTAAGTGACCCCTTGACCTAGTTTTTGACCCAGCATGACCCATATTCAAACTTGACCTAGACATCATCTAGATACAACTTCTGACCAAGTTTGGTGAAGATCTGATGAAAACTACTTGAATTAGAGAGCGGACACCATGCTCAATGTTTAAAACACACTAAGTGACAACGTGACCTAGTTTTTGACCTGCCAGGACCCATGTTCAAACTTGGCCCAGACATCATTTAGATACAACTTCTGACCAAGTTTGGTGAAGCTCTGGTGAAAACTACTTGAATTAGAGAGCGGACATCATGCTCAATGTTTAAAACTCATTAAGTGACCCCTTGACCTAGTTTTTGACCCGGCATGACCCATATTCCACCTTGACCTAGACATCATCTAGATTCAACATCTGACCAAGTTTGGTGAAGATCAGATGAAAACAACTTGAATTAGAGAGCTGGCACTTAATACGGACGGACAGACAGACAGAAGGCAGACCGACAGACAGACAAGCTCACTCCTATATACCCCCCCACAAACGCAATGTATGTCTTTTTAAACTATTCAGTAACATCAATCTGTGCAGGATGTATTAATTTGTTGTAAAAATGATGGGACCGAAAAAAAAGAAGAAAAAAAGAAACATGGAAATGCCATGAAACTTGGTCTTCAGTATTCAAAATTATAAATTTATTAAAATCAATATGAAAATCTCAAGTCTTGTCTGCAGGTTAACTTCATAAACACAAAATGTCAGTGCAATACTTCCATCCAAACTCCCAGACTGAACAGGTTTTCTATTTTAAGTAAATATGAAGTTCCTTAGATTGAAGTGGCCCAAAAATTCAAACCCAAGCTGGGTCTGCATGTTGTTATTCCCCCAAATAACACTCAAGTTATTGAGTGAGGTGGTTGTTTTATTTATAGTAACAGTGACATTGACCCAAATTTGTCCAAAAGGAATACAACATTAGTTATGCATGTATGCAATCTACACACACAGTTATAGCAGAATACCTCTGTTCAAATTTAAGTTATTAGGCATAAACAGTTTTCTGACTGGCATATATGCAATCCTAATCTAGGTCTATATGTTAAAAACATTAACTCACGATTTCAGTGTTATACATCCATCTAAACATAAGTGACCAAGTTGAAACAGTTGCTTTATTAAAAGTTACGGACACCTTGACCATGAAACAGCCCTTTGCTGGTAATCAGTTTATGTCTTTAACATCTGCTGGTTGTCAGATGGTTTTGTTTTGGAATATTCAATAGTGACGCCAGTAAATTTTTTATTAATTTAGGTTATTTAACTAGTATTCTTAAAACCAATAGAGATAGAACAGAACAGTAATTGTCTTGTGTATTCAATGATAAAACAAGAGCTTGTCACAGAAGTGCCAAATCCCCGCCGAAATGTGTTTGCTTGTATGACAACATTTGTTTTAGAGAGTAGAATAATATTTGTAAAAACAAATAAAGGGAGATAATTCATTATGCTCCGGACAAAAATTTACTTTGAAATTAAATAAAGGGATATAATTCAATCACTAAGGTACATAGAGTTATGGTTCTTAGTCACTGCACTTCTCCTACTTGCCATCTATTAAAGTTTCAAGTTTTAAGTAAATCCCTTCAGTAGATTTAGAGTTACGCTCCAGACAAAAAATTTCTTTAAAATTATATAAAAGGGGAGATAATTCAAAAACTAAGGTAGATAGAGTTATGGTTCTTGGTCACTGCACATCTCCTAGTTGCCATATGTTTATATTTCAAGTTTCAAGTAAATCCCTTTAGTAGATTTAGAGTTATGCTCCGGACAAAAATTTACTTTAAAGTTATATAAAAGGGGAGATAATTCAAAAACTAAGGTAGAAAGAGTTATGGTTCTTAGTCACTGCATTTTTCCTACTTGCCATCTGTTTATATTTCAAGTAAAATCCTTCAGTAGATTAAGGGTTATGCTCCGGACAAACATTTACTTTAAAATTATATAAAAGGGGAGATAATTCATAAACTAAGGTAGATAGAGTTGTGGTTCTTGGTCACTGCACTTTTCCTAGTTCCCATCTGTTTGTATTTCAAGTTTCAAGTAAATCCCTTCAGTAGATTTACAGTTATGCTCCGGACAAAAAATTACTTTAAAATTATATAAAAGGGGAGATAATTCAAAAACTAAGGTAGATAGAGTTGTGGTTGTTGGTCACTGCACTTCTCCTAGTTGCTATCTATTTATATTTCAAGTTTCAAGTAAATCTTTTTAGTATATTTAGAGATATGCTCAGACAAAAAATTACTTTAAAGTTATATAAAAGGGGAGATAATTCAGAAACTAAGGTAGATAGAGTTGTGGTTCTTGGTCACTGCACTTCTCCTAGTTGCCATCTGTTTATATTCTAAGTTTAAAGTAAATCCATTGAATAGATTTGGAATAATGCTCCGGACAAAGTTTCAGCCAGACGGACAGGACCAATTACTATATCCCCTCCGATTTGTTTTGATTTTTTTCAGTGGGAATAATAAGCATGTTACCGTGACCCAGATGGTGTAGAGTAAGATCAGTGTAACAGCTAGAGTAATGAGACCAGCCCGCTCTGCCGTGGCGTCTGGATGACGGTAGTACTGCAATACACCTGTAAACAGTCACACACATGATACATGTAGTACTGCAATACATCCGTAAACAGTCGCACACATGATACCTGTAGTACTGCACACATGATACCTGTAGTTCTGCAATACACCTGTAAACAATCACACACATGATATTGGTAGAACTGCACTGCCCCTGTAAACCACAGGAGGGAATCCCGTATTTATTTTTTTGGGTATATATGCTATAATAGAATATTTCTATTATAGCATATATACAAAAAAATATGGGATTCCCTGTTGTGCTGTAAACAGTCAAACACATGATATCTGTAGTACTGCAATACACCTGTAAACAGTCACACACATGATACCTTTAGTACTGCAATACACCTGTAAACAGTCACACACATGATACCTGTAGTACTGCAGAACACCTGTACACAGTCAAACACGACACATGTATTACTGCAATACACCTGTAAACAGTCACACACATGATATATGTAGTACTGCAGAACACCTATAAACAGTCACACACATGATACCTGTAGTACTGCAATACATCTGTAAACAGTCACACACATGATACCTGTAAAACTGCAATACACCTGTAAACAGTCACACACATTATACATGTAGTACTGCAATACACCTGTAAACAGTAACACAAATGGTATTGGTAGAACTGAACTGCCCCTGTAAACAGTCAAACAAATGATACCTGTAGTACTGCAATACACCTGTAAACAGTCACACACATGATAACTGTAGCACTGCAGAACACCTGTAAACAGTCACATACATGATACCTGTAGCACTGCAATACACCTGTAAACAGTGACACAAATAGTATTGGTAGAACTGCACTGCCCCTGTAAACAGTCAAACACATGATACCTGTTGAACTGCAATACACCTGTAAACAGTCACACACATGATACCTGTAGTACTGCAATACACCTGTAAACAGTCACACACATGATACCTGTAGTACTGCAGAACACCTGTACACAGTCAAACACGACACATGTAGTACTGCAATACACCTGTAAACAGTCACACACATGATACCTGTAGTACTGCAATACACCTGTAAACAGTCACACACATGAAACATGCACCTTAAGTCAGATAATTTGAGCCCCATTCTGAAAAATCTGGGCTTAATGCTTCAAGTGTTGCCCCAGATCTACGGCCTGTGCAGTCCGCACTTATCAGTGACTTTCTGCCTAAACTGGACTTTCTGCCTAAACTGGACTTTCGATTGGAAGAGACTTTCGCAAAAAATACCATCAAAGTGAACAGTGTTTTCCCTGAATAGCCTTTGCAGACAGCAGAGGCTTCCCTGGGACATTACTTTATGCACATGCATTAAGCCTAGATATCAAAGAATGCGGCTCATTTATGAACAAAACGCATATTTGCATGCACATTTTGCTTAGCAGAGAAAATCACAATTAGTCAAATATGTAAAAAGGTCTCTTATGGCTATTAACACCAATATAATTTTATCATCCGCAAAACTTCACAGACTTCCCAAAAGATGCATTTGTTCCAAAACAGTTTTGATGAGAAATAACAACTGTAATTTTGATCTGCTGCCTATTAAACCACTTATTACTGATACCAACTCTTACCTGCAATGCACAACCAGGTTGCTGCAGTTGTGACCCGAATTTGACCAACTCTTACCTGCAATTAACAGCCAGGTTGTGGCAATGGTGAAGGGAACTATACCAACTCTTAACTGCAATGCACAACCAGGTTGTGGCAATTGTGATGGAAACTTGATCAACTCTTACCTGCAATGCACCACCAGGTTGTGGCAATTGTGATGGGAACTTGACCAACACTTACATGCAATGCACAACCAGGTTGTGGTAATGGTGAAGGGAACTTGACCAACTCTTAACTGCAATGCACAGCCAGGTTGCGGCAATTGTGACCGGAACTTGACCAACTCTTACCTGCAATGTACAACCAAGTTGTGGCCATTGTGAAGGGATCTTGACCAACTCTTACCTGCAATGTACAACCAGGTTGTGGCAATGGTGAAGGGAACTTGACCAACACTTACCTGCAATGCACAGCAAGGATGTGGCAATCGTGAAGGGAACTTGACCAACTCTTACCTGAAATGCACTGCCAGGTTGTGGTATTGGTGAAGAGAACTTGACCAAGTCTTACCTGCAATGCACAACCAGGTTATGGCAATTGTGATGGGAACTTGGCCAACTCTTACCTGCAATGCACAACCAGATTGTGGCAATGGTGATGGGAACTTGACCAACTCTTACCTGCAATGCACAGCCAGGTTGTGGCAATGGTGATGGGAACTTGACCAACACTTACCTGCAATGCACAACCAGGTTGTGGCAATGGTGAAGGGAACTTGACCAACTCTTACCTGCAATGCACAACCAGATTGTGGCAATGGTGATGGGAACTTGACCAACTCTTACCTGCAATGCACAGCCAGGTTGTGGCAATGGTGATGGGAACTTGACCAACACTTACCTGCAATGCACAACCAGGTTGTGGTATTGGTGAAGGGAACTTGACCAACTCTTAACTGCAATGAACAACCAGGTTGCAGCAATTGTGACCTAAACTTGACCAACTCTTACCTGCAATGTACAACCAGGTTGTGGCCATTGTGAAGGGATCTTGACAAACTCTTACCTGCAATGTACAACCAGGTTGTGGCAATGGTGAAAAGAACTATACCAACTCTTACCTGCAATGTACAACCAGGCTGTGGCCATTGTGAAGGGATCTTGACCAACTCTTACCTGTAATGTACAACCAGGTTGTGCCAATGGTGAAGGGAACTTGACCAACTCTTACCTGCAATGCACAACCAGGTTGTGGAAATTGTGATGGGAACTTGACCAACTCTTACCTGCAATGCACAACCAGGTTGTGGCAATTGTGATGGGAACTTGACCAGATCTTGCCTGCAATGCACAGTCAGGTTGTGGCATTGGTGAAGGGAACTTGACAAACTCTTAACCTGCAATGCACAACCAGGTTGTGGCAATGGTGATGGGAACTTGACTAACTCTTACCTGCAATGCACAACCAGGTTGTGGCAATGGTGAAGGGAACTTGACCAACTCTTACCTGCAATGCACAGCCAGGTTGTGGCAATGGTGAAGGGAACTATACCAACTCTTATCTGCAATACACAGCCAGGTTGTGGCAATGGTAAAGGGAACTTGAATGCAATGCACTGCCAGGTTGTGGCGATGGTAAAGGGTGTGATAAAGATGAAGGCTATTATATCAATGCGCAGATTCCTACTGTCAATGGCAGTGTTGTGGCAATGGTGAAGGGCACTTGACAAACTCTTAACCTGCAATGCACAGCCAGGTTGTGGCAATGGTGAAGGGAACTTTAACAACTCTTATCTGCAATGCACAACCAGGTTATGGCAATTGTGATGGGAACTTGACCAACTCTTACCTGCAATGCACCACCAGGTTATTGCAATGGTGATGGGAACTTGACCAACTCTTACCTGGCAATGGTGTAGGGAACTTGACCAACTCTTACCTGCAATGCACAGCCAGGTTGTGGAAATGGTGAAGGGAACTATACCAACTCTTATCTGCAATCCACAACCAGGTTATGTCAAATTGTGATGGGAACTTGGCCAACTCTTACCTGCAATGCACAACCAGGTTGTGGCAATGGTGATGGGAACTTGACCAACTCTTACCTGCAATGCACAACCAGGTTGTGGCAATGGTGATAGGAACTTGACCAACTCTTACCTGCAATGCACAGCCAGGTTGTGGCAATGGTGAAGGGAACTTGACCAACTCTTACCTGCAATGCACAACCAGGTTGTGGCAATGGTGAAGGGAACTTGACCAACTCTTACCTGCAATGCACAACCAGATTGTGGCAATTGTGATGGGAACTTTACCAACTCTTACCTGAAATGCACAACCAGGTTATTGCAATGGCGAAGGGAACTTTACCAACTCTTACCTGCAATGCACAGCCAGGTTTAGGCAATGGTGAAGGGAAGTTGACCAACTCTTACCTGCAATGCACAACCAGGTTGTGGCAATGGTGAAGGGAACTTGACCAACTCTTACCTGCAATGCACAACCAGGTTGTGGCAATTGTGATGGGAACTTTACCAACTCTTACCTGAAATGCACAACCAGGTTATTGCAATGGTGAAGGGAACTTTACCAACTCTTACCTGCAATGCACAGCCAGGTTTAGGCAATGGTGAAGGGAAGTTGACCAACTCTTACCTGCAATGCACAACCAGGCCCCATGTTCACAAAACATTTTTGCAATCGAAAATCGATTTTAACTGACACCGATTTTCATTTTTGCCTATCAACTACAATGGAAATCCATTTTCAATGACAAGCAAAATCGATGTTCGATTGCAAAAACTGTTTTGTGAACACAGGGCCTGGTTGTGGCAATGGTGAAGGGAACTTGACCAACTCTTACCTGCAATGCACAACCAGGTTGTGGCAATTGTGATGGGAACTTGACCAACTCTTACCTGCAATGCACAACCAGGTTGTGGCAATTGTGATGGGAACTTGACCAACTCTTACCTGCAATGCACAACCAGGTTGTGGCGATGGTGAAGGGTGTGATAAAGATGAAGGCTATTAGATCAATGCGCAGATTCCTTCTGTCGATGGCAGTGCCTGGGTTTCGTAGGAACTGCAAAATGATTTCACATTCAGTACAACACACAGATATTATAAGGTATAGCCATTAATCATTAAAAGATCAATGCAAGTAAGAAGAAAATTGAATAAAAATACCAATAATAGAAGCCATCTTATTCTTATTTCTAGTTTAATGTTCTCTTACAAACCTAATAACTAAACCTACAAGTAAAAAGTACAAGCATGAATGTAAAGTAAAAATTACCATTACAACTGTTCATACATAATTATCTACAAAGTACCCGTACTAACAAATCACAGTATTTTGTACTGAAATATATATCAGACATCCTTACAAATTACATGTTAAAAGTAGGGATGCAAGAGGTTACAAACATCATTAACCAGTTAACCTTTTGCTGTTACCAGTTAGTAACCGGTAAACCGACACACCTTAAGTAGTTAAAATGTTAAAGTATACGTAAACAATGTTCTCTCTATAGAAACGAAAGTAATTTGAGATCGCTTGCGTTGATATCATGTCTGTTTTTTAATAAAATGTATTGTAACATTTATTTTAATAATTTTGTAAATGTTTGCTATATATTGTTTTTATTTTTCCTGCATAAAAGAATGAGTAAACAATTAAAGAATTACACAATGTTCATTTTCACGGGTCATAAGCTTATTTTTGTTTGGGTCGTTTAGGTTTGCGTCGTATCTCTCACAAATGGTGTGTTTCTTGGTTTATTCTGTTTTAATTTTATTATTAATGTCACTTATTAAATTAGTTTAATTATTTGCGCTTTCTTAAATAAAACTTTCCAAAGACAGAAGTGATGGAATCGTGGATAACATAAATTACTATCAATGATTTTAATTTCTGATAGAACAAATTAGACGTAAACTTGACAAGATTTTAACTACAAATGCAATTGTTGATAAAACTGTTCCTTATAAATACTATTTTTGCGGGTAATCAGTGTTGGATATTGGTTAATAAAACATCAAAATAAGCCATCCAATGTCTCCACTGAATTTTATCATGAGTTCGATAACGTGTCAATTGCGTCTTCGCTAATAGCCCCCACTCCGGCAGTTTGCTAGTTATTTTTTCGCGAGTTAAACAAAACAACAGAGTCGATTATCAAAACATAACCCCTGTTTGTTACCAAAAAGGTACTGATTAATTGCTTTATTGTCTTCTTTGTTGACACGTTATTTACTACCGTCGATGGTGCGGCATGTTGTTCTTACTAGTCGCCAGCGCTAATTGGCAGTATGACACGCTCAAAACGTAAAATCGTACAAATTGTTTTATGAAAAAGAAAAAATAATATTCCAAGAAAAAAGCATACTAAAATTATTTTTTCAGGTTAACCTTTTCCCGAAAATGTAAACGGTTAACTGGTCGTTTCGTTAATCAGTACCAAAAAGGTACTGATTAATTGCTTTATTGTCTTCTTTGTTGACACGTTATTTACTACCGTCGATGGTGTGGCATGTTGTTCTTACTAGTCGCCAGCGCTAATTGGCAGTATGACACGCTCAAAATGTAAAATCGTACAAATTGTTTTATGAAAAAGAAAAAATAATATTCCAAGAAAAAAGCATACTAAAATTATTTTTTCAGGTTAACCTTTTCCCGAAAATGTAAACGGTTAACTGGTCGTTTCGGTAGGTTAACCGGTTAACCTCTTGCATCCCTAGTTAAAAGACAATTCCCCTCCCCCCTCTAAATCTTACAGTTAATCCTTCACATTCACCTACATGTGGGATTGTTGTTTATCAGCTCTTGCAGTTGGGATGTTATCTGCCAAGATTAAGAGGTGTTAGTCCATTTCTATTTTCCAGTTTGATTCACACTATAATATCTTACAAGTTCACAGTAGTGTAATGGATTTGGTGTCAGACTTAAAGCCAAGAGAATGCATGTTCAATTCCCATGGAGAAAGTCTTCTTAAAATCTTCAAATGACACCATGCATTTGGTGTGTTTTTCCCTGACAAAATTCACTCAAGAGTATTTCTATTAGCCAACAGCTTTAAATCTAATTGAGCTTAAATAAATTGGTTTAATATCCTTAAAAAAAACAAAGCAATATTTGAAACTTTGTCATAAAAACTACAGAGTTCATCACAACCTCAACTTCAATAAATACAATATCACTTCAACTAATGGTTCATTAATTGAAATGTAAACAAATCCGGCTGATACCTTGCAATCAGCATCATTTTATGCAATTACAAATCATTAGAATTTATATGATTATAAGCTGAGTTTTTGGTATTAGAAGTACTTCAAGAGTATTGATATTTAATTTTGCAAGTGCAATCCTTATCATTTCGGCCCTATGTTTTCTTAGGACGAGGGGCACATTGACATAATATGACACTTTCAGTTTGCATCACTGGTGAACATTAAGAATTGAGCAATGCTTTAATAAAACTGGGCTCAATGCATGTGTGGTAAGTGTTGTTCCTGATTAGCATGTGCAGCCTGTGAAAACACTTAACAAACATGCATTAAGCCCTGTTTGCCAGAGGGAGGCTCAATTACATTTAAGATTGCAGTTTCATAGAGAATATGGTGCCACCTCTTTTGTCCAGTGTCCACTCGGGGAAATATCACAAAACAGCACACACTGCTGACTAAACACATTTTCTACAGATAAGAAAATGTAAGTTATAAGTTTTTACACATGCAATCAAGCTTTAAGAGACAGGCTAAAGCAAATAATAAAACATATGAGCCTTGCTTTGGTAAAATGGAGCTAAATGCATATGCCAAAAGTGTCGTCCCAGATTAGCCGGTGCAGTTTCGATATTTTTTGTTTGAAGGAAGTCTCTTCCCTTCTGAAGGAAGTGCAAAAAGCCACTTAAGACGGAAAATTTTAGTCCCTGATAAGCCTGTGTGGACTGCAAAGTCTTATCTAGGATGATACTTTACGAACATGCATTAAGCCCCGTTTTCACAGAGTAAAGTTCATTTTCTGCCATATCATTCACCTCTCTGAGAGGTTTCCGCCTCCGCAGCATGGAGAACTGGAAGTGGCAGATCTCACACTGTGTCTTGTTGGAGGAGCCCAGCCAGGTCTGCAGGCAGCCTACGTGTATGAGGCCCAGTGAGCCTGTGCAGTGGCAGGGGGAGATAAGCATTCCGCCACCAGATACATCACCCTCGTGGCAGATCCTGCACACTGGGCCCTCACTTTGCAGGCTGAAATAACATGAAACAGAAACTGAGACTTAGCCTTTATGCACATGCATTAAACCCTATTTTCACAAAGCACAGCTAAAATAAGGTTTAAGTCAATATCAAAGCAATATTACATTCGTATTATAAAATATCAAAGACTGATAGCAAGTCAATTTCAAGAGCCAGATTAAACTGTAAAATCTCAAAAACCTTTCAATTTAATGAACGGTGCTTATTTTAAGCACTTATTAGGTCAAGGTTATAGTTATGTTGAATGATCTGCCTGGCTGTACCGGATTTCAGTATCATAAACTTTTATCAGTGTCAGTGTTGTACAAAGTGGTGTAGAGAAACAATAACAGCTAGTTAAACAAGAAATAGCCTATATTAATGGGCCGTGCTCTGTGAAAAGGGGGTTTAATGAATGTGCATTAAGTGTTGTCCCAGATTAGCCTGTGCAAACTGCACAGGCTAATCAGGGAAGAAACTTTTTGCTTTTATAATTTTCATTTACAGAAAGTCTCTTCTTAGCAAAACTCAGGTTTAGGCAGAAGTGTCGTCCCTGATTGGCCTGTGCGAAATGCACAGGCTAATCTGGGACAACACTTTACGCACATTCATTAAACCCCTTTTCACAGAGCGTTGCTCAAATATATGATGTTCAAATTCAGACAAGTTCATTTTAAGGGTAGTAGATATGGGTAGGCATGAGAATAAACTAAACTTAACAAACAGCATTACCAAATTACCTTGTGTTATGGCTCTGTTCTGAGAAGCACATACCGCTGCTATGTTTCCGTGGTGATGATGTACAGAGAGGGGTGTGTCCCACCCTAGAGCAAGATGGAACAGCGTTGTCCCCTCCTGATGTCACAGATCTAGAGGACACAGAATGCTGAGAGGGCTCCATGTTATTTGCATGAAGCTGTGCTTTTTCCTTGTACTGAGTTGGGTTATCTCTGGTATGCTGTGATGACTTATTTAGTCTGAAACAATATTCGATTGTTTGATTGTATAATTTCTTGAATTGTTCACACCAATGTTTTGCAATTATTTAGAGCAAATTCACCAAGGGCAGGGCGATCAATATTTTAAAGCATGTGTAGTGTTTCTTCTATACACTATTTATCACCATTAAAGGAACTCCATTTTAGGAACAAACACCATTGAAAGTTATACTGGTTTTATTTACATCCGTACTCGTCAAGCATACAAAACAGTCTCTCCCTGAACATGCTATCAAAGAGGCATTCATGCTGAAGGCGTGTCCTGCAAGTAGGCGTGGCCAGTGCAAGCTATACCACAGCATGGTTTGGACATCTTTATGAATAAATATCTTCAGCGAATAATATACTCCAAAATTCCCCAAATACAATATGGCGCCAAAATTACAATCAAGTAACCAATAAAAAAGGTCAAATCAAGTGATTTGTATATGGAAAATCAGTGCCCCATTTATAGTAATGAAAAATGTAAACAGATAACGTGAAAAACACAATTGTAACTTTTTTTAACAGACAAAAAACAACACAAAAGCAAATGCTCACTAATAGGTTACCTTTAAGGTAATGATATGGGCTACGCACTGTAGTAATGTTTGGTCAGTTATTTTTAAAGTGCATGATGAATGGCACAGTAAAAGCCACACAAACTGTATCATTGTACAATTTGACCTTGGACCTTAAAGTGTGACCTTTACCTCTGAGGTAGAGACAGATTGTACACATGAAATACAATGTGCTCAAGGTGGTCATTAGTTGAAAATTATCAACAAGCAAATTCGTTGAATTGATATCCCCTGCCAATATGCTTCTGGACACAAAAGTGTTATATTTGACACTAAATAAAGCATTTTTTCAAGATACAAAGGGCCATAACTCCGTTATTAACAGATGGTGTACAATGACATTTGGCGTGCATCATCCTCTTATCCATATATATATTCGTACCAAGTTTCATTGAAATCTGCCAAAGCACTTCCAAGATATGGCTCCGGACAAACGTACGGACGGACGGAAAGACGGACGGACGGACGGAAAGACGGACGGACAACGCCAAAACAATATCCCTCCGCCTATGGCGGGAATAATAAATTGAAAAATGACCAGTCCAGACAAGCTGTTTTATTGCATTTGAACAAAAAATGCAAACTTGACCTTTGAGGTAGCCAGGCAAGTGTTTCATGAAATGTCATCTCTTAATGGATGTATTTGTGCCAAGATATTTTTTAATCAATCAATGTATGGAAAAGATATGGCTAAGACCGGAATTTGCAGGCAGTTTAAGGTCAACTTTGACCTTTGACCTAAAAGTGTGACTTTGACCTTTAAGGCAGTGAGATAGGTGTTACATGCAATACATCGTCTGATGTTTGTTGCATTTGCAGAAAGTTATTTTTAAGTGTTTTAAAAATCCATCAATATATGGCAAAGTTATTGCTGACACAGGCAACTTTGCGCATTCAGACAAACAGACAAAGCGACTGCTATATGCTCCCTTCATTGAAGGGCATACAAATGTTGTTAGTTTTTCCCTTTATATTACAACTTTTATTTATATTTTCATGAGTTTTCTTTGCATTAAGTTCTATATTGCTTAATCATAAATATGATTCTTTTCAAGAATTGTGACCTTCTGAATTATTCCAAAAGTAGGTTTATGTCAAAATAAGTTCAGGTGATGTCAGTATGTTGATAAGTGTTCAAAAAGATCATCCATACAAGTATGAAAGCTTTTCAGGAAGCATAATTGATGACATACAAAACATGCCTTAAAGGATTAACCTCACTTACTGAAATGTGTTATGACATTAACATTTACTTTATGCCGATGTAAGGAGATTAAAAGGAATTTTCTCATTGTTAAGGACCAAAATATATTGCTTTTAAAGAGGTAAAGGCTGAGTGTTACAATAGTATTGTTAGATCATCATTAGTAGGCATTCCGAACCTAGAATATATTTTACATCTAAACCATGGTATTATTCAGAGTTTATCTTAACATGACTATTTCTTATGAAATTAAACACCTTAAAGTGGGTAATTAGTGTCCCTTCTATGATATAAGCAAGAAAATTCATTGAATTGATATCCCCCGCCAATATATTCTGGACAAAAAAGTGTTATATTTGTTACTCAAAAAAGCATTTTTTCAAGATACAAAGGGCCATAACTTCGTTATTTACAGATGGTGTACAATGCCATTTGGCGTGCATCATCCTCTTATCCATATATATACTCATACCAAGTTTCAATGAAATCCCCCATAGCACTTCCAAGATATGGCTCCGGACACAAAAGTGCCGGAAGGACGGACTGAAAGACGGACGGAAAGACGGACGGAAGGACGGACAACGCCAAAACAATTTTCCTTCGCCTATGGCGGAGGATAATAAGCACTTACTAGTGACAATTGTTTAAATGCAAGTTAAAAATATGAGGACTAAAACATTTAATTTTTGTTCGAATCTTGAGGAATGTGCACTTTAAGGACAAAACTATTTTTCAGGTTCCAATACACAATACTTTAAAATGTTGTCATTGCACAATCTAAAATCCTTCAAAGTAGCTTGTAATTTCCTCAATATTAACAGCCTATCAATGTTAATTAGCAATTAGTAATGTTTTTTAAGTCATTGTATTTAATGCAATAAAATGTTTTTGTGTTTTGTGTCATTAATCTTGGAAGCTTGATGCAAAATTAAACAAGCTGCAGGCCGTGTGCTTTATTATTGACTGGAGTCTGCAGAATAATAGGCAGATAAATACCTTTTTGCAGAATGAAGATCTCTATGTTCATCTTGACCTGCCCGCCATGTATCTGCGCATTGACAACCTAAGTATGAATGTCTCAGGCAAATAACATATATTGATGGCTAGACTTATGTATTATAAAAAAATAACAAATGCTTTAAGAACCATGGATATGATAATTGTCAGTTGGAATGACCAATAACCCTCATGAAGATAGACACCGACAATTTTTGTATTACATGAAATACAGATTTGGCATAAAAAATGTCAACCATTTTACATTTGAAAAATTCTTTGAACAGCAATATTTTAGAGCTATAATACCTACTGTTTTATAATATTATTTAATTTCCCGAAAAGTTGAAGGTTATGCATTTGCATGTTACTTAGTTTGGACTTTCACAAAATAATCACTATCATGTGACTTTGACCCAAAGACCATTGCATTATTAATAATACTTGTTTTATCAAGTGATTTTTGTCTCAACTATAAGATCCTATTACACAATAATTTGTACATGTAGTTTCTAGTGGTTGTGTATGGTACTAGCATTAGAATATATATGAGCTCTGTGAAAAAGGGAGTTTAATGCATGTGCGTAAAGATTTGTCCCAGATTAGCCAGTGCAGTCTGCATAGGCTAATCAAGAACGACACTTTCCGCCAAAGTTCAATTTTTGCTAAGACAAGACTTTCTTTAAACAGAAATATTAGAAAAGCAGAAAGTGTTGTCCCTGATTAGCCTGTGTGGACTGCACAGGCTAATCTCGGACGAAACTTAATGCATATGCATTAAACCCCCTTTGCACACATCACGGCTTATATGTATGATTTTGTGATTATAACAAAGTGGCTTGTTTGACCTCAACCTGTGACGTAAGACGTATTCCTCAAAGTATCACCTTCACTTATATAAATCTTTTCAAAAACGTATAACTCAAAAAGTTGCATAGCCGTTGATTTGACAATCTTTTACAATTACTCTGCAGGTATGTAAATAAGCTAGGACTATGTAACCATTGACCCCTTAAATGTGTGATGGAGCATCAGATTTTTCGAGACAAGTAATATTTTCTCTGTAAATGTGATGTTAAAGATCAAGAGTAGGCAGCCCTCTGATGTGGATTTGTTTTTATCATCATTACTTTCATTTCAACCTTCAAACAACATTACATACGAAACATCTTGGGAACATTCAACTTTACAAAACAAATCTAACTGCTATTAGTTTTAAAAACGAACATAGGCTTCCAGTTATATTAAGATAAATAACATTAATTTATAAATATAAACAAATAGTATGTGGATACGTTTGAATCATACACATATACATTTTATTTATCCTGAACTCACCATTATCAGACTTGTGTCGTTCTGCATGCTGTTGTCCCTCCTTCATCACATTGTCAGAAATAGTGTCAGAACACTGTGGAAGTGTCATAACATGTTGCCTTGATTGACAGTGCTCCATATTACTATATTTGTATTCGCATTCAGACCTTTCAGTTTGCGTGTTATCAAGTTTTACAAACAGCTCTTCATGCATATTGATCCTACATTTGCTGGCATTTTCAACAGTGTCCATATGGCCCACATCCACATCAGTCTGATTAACTAAACTGCTTCCAAGAGTATATGAATATTTCTGTGCACCACTGACACTGTCCTGGGGATAAAAAAATGTAATTTAAAGTGAGAATAAACAATCTTATTACATTTTTTTCAAAACAGATAATGTTGATGAATAAAAAAAAATATAATAAAAGTTCAGATAATTAGTACCAGAAATTCACTGAATCCAGAGTAATAAACATTTGCAAATAATTTTCTTGTGTACAGTCAATAATTCATTCCAGTTATGAAGACCTTTAGGAATTCCCCATTCATGAAATCAGCTTTGTTCATAAGACAAATGGCCATATTTCTTGTTCTGCACAAATACCATTAAACATGTAGATATAAGCATAACCACATTTGATTTATTGTAAAATTACATGACAGTTAATTCAATTTTATTTATAATTTCTCAATCATATTAATGTGTCGGTTTAAGTTGCGGAAATAAAATATTGATATTAAATTGTTTATTATAGCATTATAGTATTATGAGATCTATCATTTTTTACTGTATTTAAAGGGGCCTTTTCACCTTTTGATAAATTGACAAAATTAAAAAAAGTTGTTTCAGATTCGCAAATGTTCGTTTTAGTTATGATATTTGTGAGGAAATAGTAATACTGAGCATTTACCATGCTCTAAAATATCCATTAATTATGCATCTTTTGACAATTTGAAAACATGAAAATTATAAAGCGTTACAAAGCGAAACGATTGAATAATTTTGAAAGTTCTGTTGTTGTCGTTATATTTTGTGAAACTACGAGGATTGCTTATATAGAGTAAAACATACATCCCTTTATAGCATGAGTACGGATGGCCGAGTGGTCTAAGCGGAAGACTTTTTACTCCAGGACTCCAGGGGTCAGTGGTTCGAGCCCAGGTGAGGGTTACTTTTTTTCTTTTTTTAATGGTTTTCTTGTTTTTTAACTGGAGTTTTTGAGGTCCAATGTTTAAATTTATCAATATAAAGCATTTAATGACAAACTTCAATACATGCCAAAATCTGTAAAAAGGCCCCTTTAAAATCCAGTTCAATCAACCTAATTACACATGGTAACAAACACATTATACCTGTTATCATCAGCATCAATTTGCATGTCATTTGTGGACTAAAAACAAACACTCTACACAAAAACCATTCGGAAGATATTATGTGTATTATGATTGGTTGATTAGACAGGAGATCTATCTAGCGAAGGATTCAAGAGATAATAATTGATAGCGTATTTTCAAATTTGGAATACTTTGTGTATATTTATGCCAGAAAATACTTTATGTAGCTCATATTTCCAATTAAAGGTGACTTTCAATTGAATAAGGGAGTTGGTTTATTGAAACTAAAAAGTATACCTTCTCTGATGATGAATGATAGGTCTCTTCTTCCGAGACAATACTGTCAAAAAATTCTTCTTTGGTCGGATTGGTCATTGTACAATACCTAAAAAATGATAAACACAACATGAGTGCAAACATGGACAGGCTAACTGTAGCCAGCTATACATTTGTATTCAAAACAATGGTCCAAAACTTTAAAAACAAGAGATGTGTTTATCAGAAACACAACGCACCCTAATGCGCCGCTTTGAATATTATTTTTTTACCTTTGACCTTGAAGGATGACCTTGACCATGACCTTTCACCACTCAAAATGTGCAGCTCCATGAGATACACATGCATGCCAAATATCAAGTTGCTACGTTCAATATTGCACAAGTTATGAAGAAAGTTAAAGTTTTGGTTAAAGTTTTGGGAAACAAATTGACCTTTGACCTTGAAGGATGACCTTGACCTTGATCTTTCACCACTCAAAATGTGCAGCTCCATGAGAAACACATGCATGCCAAATATCAAGTTGCTATGTTCAATATTGCAAAAGTTATGAAGAAGGTTAAAGTTTTGGGACACACACACACACACACACATACAATGACAGACAGGCCAAAAACAATATACCCCCGATCTTTCGATCCGGGGGCATAAAAATAAACAATTCCCAATTTTATATTAATACATACCATTTATAGCAGTCATAAAAACTCATTTAGACTTAGAGGCAAAAACAATTTTAGAGTTAGAGTTGATAATGTATAGTTATATATTATCAGTGATTTTTGCTTGCTTTATATTTTACAGCCTGTGCCTTTTTATTGGGTAAGCGTGATAGAACATGAAATTGGGAAAAATTAAACATTAATAATATGATTAAAAATAATATTATATCAAGCGTTTGTCGGTTTAACTCCCGGTATTTCATTAGCCACCTCTGGATTTTGTTTATAAACAAACCTGCATGACCTACTTGTCAAATCTCACAGAAAACATCTCTCGCTGTCAGTATGAATCAATATTTGGTAATTAAATGTTGTAAAACTCAGACTCTAACAAAATTTTGTTTAATTGATTTTTTAACAAACAAATCAGACAGAGCTCAAAAATAACTTTGATATTTATTTGATTTAATGTCTTAAATTCCACATATTTAAATTGTTATATACATGTACGTTATTGATTGATACGTTGAACGGTATATCAGATCTTTGTTTATTCATGTTTAATTTTAATATTACTGCTGTTAAACCTATTTACTGTGAATGGGCGAAAAAATAAACAACACTTGTGGACAGTGGTGTTGTTTTGTTGCTATCGCAGTTGATATTGAAGGATTTTCATAATAAAAGGCAATTATCCAATAAAAGTTAAGTCTTATATGTCAGATTTTGGCAGATATTGAAGTTTGTCATTAAATGCTTTATATTGATAAATGTAAACATTGGATCTAAAAAGCTCCAGTAAAAAAACTATAATAAAATTAAAGAAAGAAGAAAAGTGACCCTCACCCTGGGCTCGAACCACTTTATAGTTTATTGGAAAAGTGTGGCATATTTTAGCGGAAATTTTGTCAGATTTTTGGGGAAAAGTTTACTTTTTGCCATTGTGAAACAGCTTGTTAGATAGAAATAAGGTTTATGCTCCATACTGGTTAGAGACCCATTTTCGCCCGGAAATGGAGCTTTTTACCGCCTTACAAGTGTTTTATGAGATCAATTTTACTGAAACTTGGCAGAAATAATGTTTAACAACTGACATCAATTCTAGTATTACTTTTTTTATGAAATCTTACAAATGTAACCGAGAACTGTCACTTTAAAAACACCCCTATATTTACCTAGAAAATGCTCGGAACTGTACCAATGATTCGCCCACCTTATAAAGACAAGGTTTTCCTAAAATGCAGTTGCTCTTTTATTTCATAATGATATCTGATGCCTTCACAGTCTGGGTATACGAAATTCACATCGAAACTAGTGCAAACAAACTGAAAAGAAGGCTCACCAAGTACATGGTACTGGTTAGCGAGTATTTCTTTTTTTAAATTTAGGGGTTTTATTTAATAACTTTCTAAAATACGAAACATTTCAATTTTTTTTACTGATACGTCCTGGGTTTGTCATCTACAAGCAAATGTAAACAAAACATTTTTTGATAGGCGCATGCTTATGTACAAGGGCCGTATATGGGGTCATTAAAGGGAGGTAATTTTCCACTGTATACAGAAGTATTTACCGGACATTTATTTACACGACCACCCCATCCGTTAGAAAGATATGAGACAGTTCCTTGAGGTGTGATGCCTATTAAATATTTAACTGTATGATGATGCTTGTACGATGACCACGTTTCAGCACGTGCAGTAAGTCCACTGGGTTTTTCGCAAAAAACAATCAATGATGACTTTGCATTTTTTTGCAAAATTCTTTCTAAATTCCATTGGCATAGTCTTTTTTAAAGGCTCCTTTTCCGGCCATCTGATGAGCCTTGAAAGTCTTTTATACAAAGTTGATATACAACTTGTAAACAGTCTCGACACAGTCGGCTGGGTAGTGTCGAACTCGTAGGCTAAGAATACATTGGACATGTTTAGTCGAAGTTTAACAAGAGTTAATATGAACATCTTAAACTTCCCCATAACAAAGCTTGAAGGAAGAAAGTCTTTAATATGTTCGAAGAGTATAGTCAGGGTCAAGAAATCCGGCAGTCCAGTGAAATGTTTTACTTTCTCGTTGTTATCTGCAAAGTAATCAATTTCATATCGAGTCATGTAACCATTCAATCGCCGTTTCAGTTCCATGTTTTCAACTCGAAGTTGCTGAAGCTCATCCTGCATCGCAGTCATAAGCTCTAAGCCTATGTCTGTTTGACATTAAATTCCAGTGTCAGTAACTGCTGGTTCAGCGAGTTCTTCATTCTCTGAACACAGGTTTACATCCCGGTTTTCAAATGCTGAAGCTGACAGTAGTCTTTTTCGTTGGCGAGCATACCTGTCAGGACAAGGCTGCTTTCTCTTTAGACCAAGGTTAACAGTCGGGGCCCAGTCAGGATTTAGTTGGTCATACAAATTAGATTTCTTTCCTGAAAAAAAAGACAACTTTTAATAAGGCTCACTTCTTGGTAAAAAGTAAAAACAGCCGACAATAGTAACAATTTAACTGATACACTTGACGAAAGTCAAATTATAACTTCCTAACAAGATGAGCGTTGGCTTTCTGACAGTTATTTATGATTAGTCTCCACTACAGATCGTCGCTAGACTTAAGGTTAATTTTGATATTATTTACGAGTTTTTTAATCGGAATAATAGTCTAATTTTAGAGTTGTCCAGATGTTTACCTGTTATGAAATGCGAAGAGCACACACGAACGTTGTTTTCGTTCTTGTTCTCGAAGCTCTGACCAATATTTGCCAGCCATGTTCGCCGACGAAGTCTGCAAAGTTCTTCATGCTTTTCTCCTTGAGTTGTTGTTATTGCCGGAAGCCGATAAAATTCAAGGTCATGCTCTCTATCTTTTCTATTAACACAGCCAAAAATAGAACACTTGACGACCATTTTACGTATTCGTTCTATATTTAACTCTTCTTTATACAAAATAATTCTCCGTGACGAAACAGGGTGTTTGCCTATCCAAATCGAGGCCTTCAAAATGGCCGCCGGATATTTGATGACGTCACGTGAAATACCTCAATTGAGTATTTGGACAGAAATAAAAGTTTAAATGAAACTTTTCTTAACATTAATGTTAAAATGACGTAAATACATTAATTTGATGGTGCAATATATCATCTTCTGCTTGTGTTAAATATGCTTATAACTTGTTTTCCAATATCAGTGCAACAAAGATCTATAAATAAATATGTTTATTTATAGATCTTTGATCAAACAAAACTATCAGTTTCAAGGGAGAAAATCCAAACAGTTGATTTATAGTGTTAAATGGGATTTTTTTCTATTTCTTTTAAATGTTTTCAAGGTACATTTTGCAAGCAATTCATATGTATGTAAACATCAAATTGTGTAGAGTTTTAATGTTAAAAAATATAATTTAAATGTGTGCGTGCAAAACACATGAGGTTCTGGTTAAATAAGTGATTGTTTGACAAACAATTTAGACCTGCTCTATTGCAGTAGACGAACGAAAATACCAAGCACACAGGTCGGGTTTCAGTAAGGGATTTCATCTGAGCATGCGAGTGCTATTAATATCCCCAGCAAGGAGGTCACATTACATTGCAACGAAATTTTTAATCATTACCATTGTCTATTTATAACACTAGCATTTTAACGAATTGCTGCTGTCAATTTCAATGAAACAAGCGTCTGTAAATATTTGACAAAGAAAATCGTGATTAAGCGTTACATTGACTGGTTTTGAGGGGGTGGGCGAATAATAGGTACGGGCGAATAATAGGTCGCTAACCAGTAAGGGAATCGCACGATATGATTGGGCAAAAAAATCGCTGATAACATAGATATCTTATATTTTTCGAAAACTTCCCAATTGGGGTTCCAGTAAGTGACATACTGTAGTCACTAAAAAGTTGTAGGAAAGTTTGGTTACAAACTTACTGTATTCCTTTACACAACACTACTGACGGCAAACGATGTAAAAGGAACTCGTTCTTCCATGTTTATTGACACTTAATCACACAGCTTGTGTTGAAATATTCTATATTTTGCGTTCCTACAATACAACTTTGAACGGGCAACGGAAACCCGTCTTATAAAGTTTAAACCGCGGCACTTTTCAAATTAACTCCCAAATTTCCGCGTATACATACCTTGCAGTCAGTACGTTTGTCATCTGTATACGGATTTATGCATACACTTGTATATCGTCCGCAGAAAAATTAATTATTTTTTTAAAGAAGCATCGTTTCTTGCATTTTTTAAAGTCGTGTTATAAAAATATAAGAATGTTATATTCTTCGACCAATGATAACAGTGTTTTTACGAAGTGCGTGGGCATGCATTTTCCGACCGTTGCGTTCGTTATGTTAAAGTGTACCTGTAGATTTACTAGTTAAATTAATTTGATCTCTCTTGATATTGTTCACTCTTGTTTCAGTATAGGCCAGTAATGTAGCTTCTAAATTCTCAATGTGAATTTTTATTTGTGTGGTAATGTTTAATAAGGATTTCTCAGTTCTGTGCCAGTGAGGTAGAATATATAGCACGCGATGTCAGTCTGTGTTATTTATGCTTATGCACTTTGATTTCTGTTTTGTGATATGTAAGTGTAATAGTTATTTTTTTGTAATCTTTCTTGATAGCGCTCTCATGTCTTTCAGTATAAGCCAGTGATCAGAGGTTTTTTTATCCATCTAGCCGAAGAATAAATATTTATGTTTGAATGTTGTATTATGATATCTCAGTTATGTGAAAATTGGGTATAATTATCAATATAAAGCTTGTGATGCCAGTCTGTGTCAATTATGCTTATCACGTTGATTTCCGTTTTGAGAAGTATTTTTTATTTATTTATAATTTTCAGTCACAATTCATATATTGCACGTAGAAAACATTATGGTGCACTAATAGTATTAAAATTTGTTGAAACTGCAAACATGATGCATATTGTGAGATATACTTTATACCATACCTGCTCACAACATGCTTTTGTGAAAACCTTTTGTTCGTCGTGCGTCATCAACGTGTACCATATGAACGCTCTGGAAGACATATTTATTTTCCTTTCTATATGGTGTGCAATCAGAAGACTGGACAATGACAATGGTGCGCTATTCGCTCGATATACTGAGGCTTGTCGTTTAAAATGGTATGTGTCGTATCGTGCGTCGTTTTGAAAGTCGCCTGTTGCCATTTGAGGTTGACACACAAGAGTCAAACCGACGCACGACACGACACAGCAATTTAAGATGACACTCTATTTTCGATCCTACTTTACCTGGCAAATAACAGCACGACAATATACGTCAATCAAATGCGCATTCGCGCTATTTGGTTACGAGATACCATGTCCTCTGTAAAGTCATGAGAGATTTCTAATTAGGGGACATCGTGACTCCTTATCAGAGTATTCGGACGCACCAGCGTATTAGAAGCTGCCCCGTTCAGATACCAGCATGTCCCAAGACCCATTTCAAGCAACGCTGCTCATATACAATAGCTCGAACTATTTTAATGGTCATACATACGTCATTTAAAATTCATGATTACCACACAATTGTACTAATCCCTTAATTTTTTACAAATACTTTTCATAATCTTGTACGAGGATGAGCGGACATTTTCGTTTTAATCTGATACAATTCGCAGTCGTAATTTATTTACATATTGTCTAATTATGTAACTAGAACTGTAGCCATCAAAGAAGGTATCGTTTCAGTTTTGAATATTTGGGAAGTAATGCACATAGTGCTCATTTCCTGTATGACATGTCCGCATTCGTATCCATAATGATGACTGCATGTCGGCAATGAGGGTGGAATATCTTACATGTGTATGCACTTACCTTTGAACATTTTCAGGCCCGTAACCAGGCTGGGGGCCCTGGGGCCCGCCCCCCCCCCCTCCAGCTGGCTGTTGAGTTAGGATTTTTGTTTTAAATAATAGGCCTTCTTCAAGTTGTTCTCTCATGAAACGGTCAACAGAACACATTCCCTCAATACAAAATAGCAGATGCGTCTTATTGTCCCTGATAAACAAGGGGATTATCGCTCGCAAGTGGAGATAAGCCCTAAGGCAATGTTTTCTTATCTCCTTGTGCACAAATCCTTCATCAGTCAATTACCCCTTGTGATTCTGAATGCTTCATCTATCGATGGTTGATGTAACACGTCTTTTGATTGGCCAAGGAAAGAGAAGCAGCGAATGGAAGCAACTGATACATAATGTTGGGAGCAATTAGAGAGGTACTAATAATCGTCATTTTTGAACAAGTTAGTTTCGTTGTCTCAGTCCAAGGCCCATAACTTCGCAAAAAATCAATGGGCCGGAACGAAACTCATTCTTCTTCTGTAAGTAATGTAGGCAGACTTGCACACCAAATATCAGGTCACTATCTTAAAGCGTTTTGAAAATAATTCAGGAAATTTAAATGTCGGACGGACAAATGGACGGAGAGTCCAACTGCTATATGCCATTCTATCGGGGTCATCAAAACCAGCTTAACATATGAAAGAGTTGCCTAAAAAGCTTCCGGAAAACGGTTATTGTAGAGAAAATGTGTAAGTCCAAGGCCCATAACTTCGCCAAAAATCAATGGATCGGAAAGAATTTCACCCTTCATCTGTAGGTCATGTAGGTAGACTCACATACCAAAAATTAGCTAAATATCTGAAAGCGTTGCGTAAAATAACTCCGGGAAACGGTTATTATATTGAACATTGCTAAGTCCAATCTAATGTAGGAGTTGTAGACGATTTTGATGATGTATCTGTGTTGTTGATGGTGAAATTAAAAATGCGTAGTAGATGGTAAACCTTTTTTACTTTAAAACGGTAGAGGAGGTTTGAATTTAAAGAGAAAATGCTATTATGGTTATACGTCAGTTATACTTTATGATACATTGCTGAATAAAGGTTTTTAATTTTCAAAGTGTGCTTTCCTTCTTCACCAAACATCATAATTTTCTGAAATCTAAAGTTTTAAACATTGCTGTGAATTTCACACCAATGTTTAAAGCTTTAGACTTCAGAAAGGTGCTGATTTACTTCCTATATTCCATAAATTTACATCATAAAATAGTTTTTTTTAAACATAAACATTCACATCGAAAAATGCCAAATTAAAAAAAAATTATGGCGGCACGACCCCTCCCCGGTTCGGCCCCAGTCTAAAATTCCTGCGTACGGCCCTGATTTTAATATTGCTCTTTATCACATACAAAGTGAATAAGCATTGACTTGATCATTCTAACATTTTTAGATTTTTAAAATAATTTTCGAATCGGTCCTCTTAGTTAACATATCCACAAACATGTGTTATCAATCAGAAGTGGAAATTGTTGTTATTCGGATTTATTTTCTTTTTCGTACGAAACACATTTAATCCACACGCACAGACAACGCTGTTCCAAATTAGCCACAAATGACAGTTGAATATAAATAATAATGGTTGAAACGCCCTGTGATTTTGAAAGGATTTTAAATGAGTCGGCTTTGATTGTACCTTTTTATTAACCGTTTTTCTACATTCCAGCTTATTATTGGCAAAATGCATGCTACCCACCCCACGAGATAAAGCGTCCGATCGTCACGGATGAATGATTTTATCGTTGGCTTGCACTGAATGTAGTCAAATGATCACATCTACAATTTTGAAAGAAAATCTTTACTTATAAGAGAGATATTAAAGTTTAAAAAGTGTTGCATAAGAAAAGTCTCCAATACTCTTACTGGTAACCTGCAATTAGCCAAAATGCGCGGTTGTGCTTCGGAATATTCATATGAGACATACATTTTTAAAAACTAGTTTTATGTTATCTTGATGTACGAACCACCTAAAATGATGAAATTGAAATAAATTTAGAAAAGTATTGCGTTTCACCATTTCCACGTGCAAGCAGATGAAACCATGCATACCCCACGTGCTTAAGCGTCCGATCGTCAAGGATGAATGACTTTATCGTGAGCTTGCGCAGAATGTAGTCAAATGATCACACGTACAATTTTAAATAAAAATCTGAACAAATAACTTAGGCATTCAAATTTGAAAAGTGTTGCGTTAGAAAAGTCTCCAAGTGTATGTTTAGTAATCGTTGTTGTTCGAGGTACAGACAAGCACGATCAAAACCGCTGGAGGCCGTTTTATCAACATAAATATTAAATTCTCGAATACAAATGTAATGGAAATGTTAGTTCATTTGACATAATGATTTAGTCCGTAGTGGGCAGGTAACACCAATCCTTTTTAAATGCGGAAAACATTGGTGTAGCTTTATCACTTTGATTTAAAACTATATTTAATGTACCATATCGTTATAAAACATTTTTATATAACAGTCACATATTTAACCCATTTATGCCTAGCGTCTAGAAAAAAAGGCCCTAGCAAACGGCGTAGACCCAGATGATGCGGCGTTTCATCAGGGTCTGCGCTGTTTGCTTAAAGGAATTTCTGTAAGAAATATTCTAAATATAGAAATATATATACTAGACATCCCTAATTTTTGAAATAAATTGATCCAATTTAGAAGAATGGGAGAGTCCATTAGGCATAAATGGGTTAATGGACCATATCGTTATAAAACATGTTTATATAACAGTCACTTGTTCTGATCTGATTAAAAACGTATTACGCATACTTGCAATAAAAAGTAAAAATAGACGCATTTCTAAAATGTTAATTAGAGAAACTCATGCTTTATGATTGTATGAAAAACATCACCGCTAGACATCGGGTGGCTCTCCGAGTTGTACAGTTGTTTGTTTTTTCTCGGTAATCTCTCGGTCGATCGATATTAAGGGGAATGTTAAAATGGTAATTAAAGTGTTTGGTTGTGAAATAGCCAATGACAAGGATTGTAGATCCGTTTGGGTTTAACTACGATGGGAAGATAAACAAAAATGTCTTGCTTCCCGTGGGTAGTCGAAAGTTAGTTTCACTTGAGGTCATAGAAAACATATATTTAAACTGTCATCATATATGGCAAGCGATTCGACGCATAATCCCAAGAAACTAGGTTTCTCATGAGAACCTTGGTTTTCAAATGAGAACCAAGGTTCTCATGAAAACCTAGGTTCTCATTTGAAAACTTGGGTTCTTGAAGCCATGTGCAATCTTCAAGCGAGAACCTTGGTTCTCATTCTGAGAACCTTGGTTCTCATGAGAAACCTAGTTTCTTGGGATTATGCGTCGAACCACTTGCCATAATCATACACCAAAAGCGAAAAATATATGTATTCAATATTTATGAAAAAGTAAAATATGAGGAAATGTTTTATTATGCATACGATTCGTGGTTTTTAACGAAGTGAGATCGGCAGCTACGAGGCAAGAAGAAAAAAAGAGCAACACACATTTAGTTACGGAGATTTAGTGAAACGCCGCCTTATACGTAAACCATCGTGTGTGTTTTTCTAGCCTTACATAACAACACGTTAATGCATTTAGGCATTATGTAAACATGCGCAGATGCGCTTACAATTTTCTTCAGTTCAATATTTCATACATTTCTTTAATGTTTGCATGCACAATTTTAGTTAAAACGTTAATTCAAATATTTCCTTAACATACTTTTATGTAATAAACACGTATAATAATAACAACAAGGTTAAACTGCTCAACTCCGTCTTGTGTGTTTTAAAGCATACATATTTTGTTCGCGAAGGCTAGCCTATGTAAGAGCTACGTAATAAATGCGGACGCGAACGTATACTTAATGCAAAATATATTGGAGATGAGATATCGGGTACGTATAAACCATTAAAATTATCGTTTTAATCCGCGTGTGGTTAAAGCCGTGATCATATTTCGATTGTCGACGATTCATTAAACATTATTACTTTCTTCATTAAGGTATCTTTAGTTCATAATGTTGAATGATCGAAATGAGCCGCGCTCTGTGAAAAGGAGGTTTAATGCATGTGCGTAAACTGTATATTTGCTAAAAAGAGACTTTTTAAAACAGAAAATATCATAAAAGCGGAAATTGTCGTCCCTGTGCAGTCCGGGAAGGCACTTTACGCATATGCATTAAACCCCTTTTTCTCAGAGCACGGCTCAAATGTAAAATGTCAGCGGTCCCACCAACCTTGACGTATAACTAACACGAGGCCATTAGTGAGACTAACGCAATGACTTGATTTCGATACGGGATCGTTTTTATTCAATGCGCTTTCATGTGTATATTTCTATTTGCTATGATAATGAGATAATTTAAAAATAATGTGTTCTAAATGAAGTGAGTAATTTATTGGGTAATATATCGTTTTGTTATGAATTAAGTTTAATATTACGTGTCACATAATTGAAATTCAAATTCGTCCTGATTTTAAAGTAACGCTTGTACTAGGATTACCAGCTCAAATGTCTGGTGGGTTTAACCTATATCCACTACATTTTCTGGAAGTCACCTGGGCTGAATACGACTAGAAAGATATAAAGCAATCATAGAGCTAAACGATACATTTTTTGTTGTATTTTCAAATCAATATTAGTTGTTGAGTTTATACACTATGTGAATTGCAATTCTTAATGACCACTAGAAGAGTTAATTAATTTAATACCTATTTAACCCGTTCAGTGCGGGAACCGAATTTTAAAGGCCTTTGCAAACAGTTTGGATCCAGATGAGACGCCACAGAACGTGGCGTCTCATCTGGATCCAAACTGTTTGCTATTCTGATAGTATTCTTTGAAAAAAATGAAGAAAATGCTTATTTTACAAATTCAGCAGACGACATTTTAGCAGACGACAAATTTCCCAGCATGCAAAGGGTTAAAAAAAAGTAATCAGAGAAATATGTATTGAGACACCCACGTTTTTTGTACAGTCTCATCAATGAGGTATGCATAGCTCATCAACAAGATTAGTTACATTTTTAACTACCGCTTTTTTTGTAGACAATCCGGTTACGACTGTATCGCGCGTACGGAAGGTTAGCTTGACACGGGTACGCCCTCGAGGTTTGCACATCCTAGTACTGTTGATAGACCCTCAAATCGTAATTGACCTTAAATTTATAAGATTTCATTTATTAAACTTTGACTCGACAGTACAGTTGTGTACCCCGTTGTGGATTGAGAGCAACGTTTAAAAGGTGATTACATTTTTTTCAAGAAATAGAATACAAAAATTATATAATAATAATAATAATAATAATAATAATAATAATAATAATAATAACTTACTTTTTATTAAACAGAACAAGTGAGCTTTTTGTAAGAGAAAAGATTTGATATCGGATCTACGCACAACACGTCATCTCAGTCTGCGCCATGGTCGTGCTGTCACAGAGGAAGCAGGCTTGGACATATGGTCTGCTATTCCTGGCATTAAACGTCGCGAGCAGCGGCGATGCATTCTCTTTCCCGCATGTCAGTCTGAACACGAAAGGTAGGCGGAATTAATTGAAATTGTTTTCGTTTCGTTTCAATGTCGTACCTTTTGTTCTTTCAACAAAATATGGTATTATATTCAATGCTTGAACATAAAAAATAGCTATGTTACAGTTAGACTAAATACTGGTATTGTGATGTATAACCACTATACGACTATAGGAATGACTACTTGTTTGGCTTAGCTGTTTAACCCAGCTTTTCACCTTAAAGACTTTTACATAACGCCAACAGACCCGAATGAATACACTCCATTCATTACATTGGCTGATTTGAGCATAATCACCCGGAACATTGGCAATATAAGCGCGTCTTAATAGTATATTATGTAACACTAATCAGTGCATAGAGATGCGGACAACTCTCTACATGTTCATTTTGGCTAAGTTACAATTACGCATTACCGGTAAATTCTATCCCAAAGACTTCCTGGATCAGCGCTGGGTCAGTAAATGTTCTGGGAAAGACGACATGTATTATTAAAAAACGCCTTATGTTGATACACAGTATTGCTTTCACGATATCAAATAACAAGACTTTTAGGAAAATAAATGAATGAAAACCTACTAGTATCTGTAAATAACAATTGTCTTGCATTGTGAGAAAACTACCGAAATAGTATAGTATTCATGATAGAAGAGAACTCGTTTAATCTAGCCACACACACACGCGGTTAGTCTGTCTGAAAATCTCTCCTGCCAGCCAGAATAGGCTACCGAAATTTTCTTGTTTGCAATAAATAACACAGTGCGACTTTAATTTTTACTATCGGAAAGTACCGTTGTTTGATGTTCCGTTTGCAAGACGCAATAAGATTTTTAAAGACGCGCGGCATGCGAAAATGCAATTTGCTTCCAACGTAGCTCCAGTAAAGCCTGCGCATCCGCCAAGTTATGCATACTGAGGAAGATACTCAGGAAATACCACAAAACCATGCGCGCTGTTTAAAGCGGAAAGCGTAGACTCTGACAAGACTGCGCAAGTGCGCAGGCAGGGCTTGAGATACTCTGGACGCATATGCCATAAAACCAATTTTCGCGTGAAGTGGATTTAACAGTGTTATTTGAATTTGTAGAAAGAAACTGCGTCTTTATCAAATATCTAATGTTTTGGTGACGAAGAAATAAATTCATAATAAGCCACGTAATTAAATATGATTTGATCACATGCAGTAAATTTTTTATCTACGAACACGATCATGTTGTTTGATATATTTCACGGCAAACACTTCATGCTGTGGATTTGCGAATTTTAAGTGAAAAAAAAGAACACAACAACACTTAAACCTTGGTTTTTAATTTATAAACTTCGAAAGTAAATTGTCGGCTCTCATTTATTATTATACCTTTATTAAAATACTGTTTTTGCCTTTTTATCATTGGTTAACGCTCTCGTTCTCAATTCAGGCCATCTAAAATTGTTAATTTTGTTACTAAGTATTTTCCAAGGAAACGAAGCTTGTTCTGTTTAATTGCTATTTTATTTAGTGTTGCTTACAACAATCAAATAACGTGCATCGCATTAAGGATTTTCTTTTGTATAAAGTCATATTTGATTGATAACAGTAAACAAGTCATGAAGCGCTGATTGTGCGATAACTTTCTGCTTTCTATTCGTATTGCCATTTTCAAGTGCAATCCCATGCATTTAAATGAGATAACAACTTTCAAAGTAATATTATTAAATAGGAGTTCCATAGTTGTATGCCTTTGATTTTCAAAGTAACAAACGTTAAGAAATAATAAATTAACAAAAAAAAATATGAATTATATTCCCCTTTTCGATACACAGTCTGTTAAAAATTTAATTAAACATGTGCTAATTCGTTGCTTGAGCATTTATATACCCGTGCACATGGCTTATCAATTTCTACTCTTGTGTTGTTTCGTTCCGAGCGTATAACCATGTTGATTTCATCAAAACTAAAATCCCTTCTATCGAAATAAATAATAAACTTTGCAGCAATTGATTGTGGTTAATCTTTATCGATTAAAACTTCCGTCGAGTAAAGTCGTTTGAATTGTTCACACAGTTTCGGTGTATCGAGATTGGTAGCGTCATTTTCGTTTATTTCTTTATTGCTCATTTTTTTTTCCAGAACTCCTTAGCTTGTTGTTGTTCATTTTAAATACATGTGGTATTTCTTTTTTAATATTTGTTTTTCTATACGCTTTTAAACATTTAGCGAACGCCAGATTCGGTTCGTCATATATCAAAAGTCACCAGTCATTTAATAAATTAACCTGTCCAGATCTTTGTCCGATAATTTGTTAAGTCACTGTATAAAATGCTTTCAATTTCTACCCATTTTAATTTCATTGAAAACTGTAAAATATAGGCGTTTCACAAGATTTGGGGTATTATGTGAACATTTATAAAAAATATATCATCACCCAATCCAATTGAAATATAAAACAGTTTTATATTATGTAAGATATGGGCCGTGCTCTGTGAAAAGGGGGTTTAATGCATGTGCGTTAAGTATCGTCACATATTACATGTACAGTCCGCACATGCTAATCAGGAACGACACTTTCCGCTTTTTATATATATTTTTTTTGTATAAAGAAAGTCTCTTCTGAGCAAAAATCAAGTTTATGCGAAATGTGTCGTCCCTGATTAGCCTGTGCGGACTGCACAGGCTAATCTGGTAAGACACTTTACGCACATGCATTAAACCCTCTTTTCACAGAGCACGGCTCATATATATCTTAAAAAGACATTTCGTAGGCGGTGATGTGGCTTGAAAACCTTGTAATCGACTAATTAATGATTTGTTCAATGTTCACTGCATCAAGCCAATGACACATTGAGATACTGATAGGAAAGAACAATTTGAATTCATTTTCAAAACAAAGTAATAAAATAAAGCAATCATTTGCGTTGATAAATAATAACCTAATACATTTAAAGCGAGTTAATACTATCTTATGATTATTTCGTTAAATAGATAAGTCTTCGATGAATTAAAAATCTAGAAGAACAGTTCAGTAAAAGTGGTTCAATGAAATCAACGAAAAAAAAGTTTTATACAATTATATAGTTTAAATAAGTTTTGCTTGTCTAGTAGTAAACTCATTTAACTATTCGGAAATCCTCATTATTTGTATGCCGATATGCTCGTACGACACTTGGTCGATTTGAATTCCAGTAATATAATGTCATGGGGTTTGGTTTATAGTATAGGTTCTAAGATGTGGGGAATCAATGACAACTGCAATATAAAATAAATATCATTTATTATGAGACACTGTTTACATTGTATCGTATGGCGGATAGACATAAAGCATGATGGGAAGACTCAAGGGCGGTCACTCTATATACTGTTGATGATACGGCATACTTATACATATGTATAGAGTAAATTCGTCCTATCACAATAAGAACATTCGATTAATGGTATCATTATGTACAGTACTGGATATAATATGTTTTTACATTCGTTTTTCATATCTATGTATTGATTTGATTTGAGAAAATCACCTGCTGAACTTAAAGCGAGTACACATGTATACGGATTTAATTACTACATTTTATTTTATGCTTTCCGGTGGTTTATTGAGAAATATCAGTGAATTAAAACTGATATTTCACTTTTTCAAACAGTGAAAAATAACAGTGTAAATTATTGATAATTTTCATAGTTTTTCCGGAACCATTTTAAGTGACCCCCAATTAAAGGCAATTTTACCAAGGGATACTACTCTGCATTGATGTTTATAAAAATACACGGATGAGCTCTCTTTTAAAGACAATATAAGGTGAATAATTTTGTCCGGAAGGGCAAAAATACAAAAATAATCATTTGTAAGCATAACAAAGAAAATGTATTTAATTGGGCTGCGCCACTCGTGAAAATATCATTTTCTATGATCAATCATGAATTAAAATCGATATACCACCAAATCAAACAGTTATCCTCTATTTATTCTTTTAAACTAATACATAAACATGATTTTTTTAAAACGACAATTAAGTAAAAAAAACTGTATTTGGTTCCATCATTTGATTCGTGTTTTCTCCAGTGAAATTTTACCGAGCGAAATTAACGCCGATACCTATGAAATGATTTGGTTTATTCAATATATACAATAGACAAACTGTCCATGAGTATACATGATCAAAACATAGTAACATATATAAAGGCATGACATGTGATCAGTATTGAATTTCATAATTTGTTAAATAAAGTACATGTATCAATACATGAAAAGGTATAGGACACATTTTTTTTTGGATTACAATTTTTAGAATCTTTTTCACAATCAATGCAATAACGGTAACATCAAAAACGAATCTACTAAAGTCGAGAGCGAGAAGTCAAGTTTGGGTAATGCGTTATATACAATTAATCATAATAATATTTATACAGATTTCTTTGACTAAATGCTTTATGTACATACATAGCTAAGTTTCTGTTGGTACTTGTATTATCCGATTGCATTATTTCACTAAATTTTATCATGTTTTGTCTTTTCCAGTAATATTTATTTATATACAATTTCCTAATATCATCATATAAAGAGCATTGTAGTAAACAAAAATGATATTCATCCTCAAGAGCATTACAATTTTAACATTTTCTATCTTAAATTGGTATAGCTTCAGGTTTGTGCCATCTTCCTGATTCTATTTCTAATCTATGGGATGATACCCTTAATCTACAAAGATCAGATCTAAACTTATTTATGCTAACATTTTTTAAGTAAGGTTGCAATTCAAATTTACAAAACTGTCTGTATTGCTCTTGAGGAATCGTTAAGTTCTGACATCCAATTTTGGATAAATGTATCATTTAATTTAGACTTTACCAAGATTAAAACACTTTTCATCACCTACACCTTGGTTCAGCGATGTATATTGAAAGCCTAAGGTCTGCAACAGATTACATACAGATTTTGCCAAGAATGTTTATTTAGTTTATTTATTAAATTCTCACACATGTTGCTATAAATACACTTTACATACTTATGATCTTACTGTATAATTTTCAACCAATACCGTATTACATTTATGGCTCTTTTAGTTATCAAGGATGTTCTTCCAAGTTCCCCATATACAAAATTATTTTGTGTTTGAATTTTCACGCCAAGTAGTTTTTTTTTGCAAAAATTTAGGTGAACTCTTTCAAGTGCCATTGGCTCGGTTATGCCCCATATTTCTGACCCATAATTTAAAATGGGTAAAACAAGCTGATCAAACAACTCTAATTTGGTAAGTAATTAAATTGTTGGACAATTTATTAAATATGAGTTAAGCTTAAAAGCAGCCTTTGAGGCTTGGCCTGCAAGTGTTTCAACGGTATTTTCAAAAGATCCTCCTGTAGTGAATATAATTCCCAAATATGTAAATGATTTAACAATTTCTAATACTTGGTCTTTGTAAAAAAATAATACTATCCCTCCTAAGTTGTCCCCCTTAAAAAAAAAACAATAACCTTTGTTTTATTTGTGTTAACACATAATTTCCACCTATCACAATATTCCTCTAACAAAGATAAACCTTTAATTAGTTCATCCTCAGTTTCTGCCATAATTACAATGTCATCTGCATATAACAACACAAATAATTTTATCATACCAATATCAATTCCTTAAAAACCATTTAACATATAATGTTCTTCTATGTCATTCAAATAAATATAAAATAGGAAAGGTGATAATGATTCTCCTTGTCTTACTCCTAAAAAACAGGAAAAATCTGATAGTTAGACAAACATTACATCATTAATGGTTCACGAATATTTACATTAGGACTGATGTTTATTCTAATATGCTTCTGACACCTATTATGCTTGCTGTCTATTTGTTTATACTTGATGATTGTAGCAACATGCTTGGTGAAAAATACAAGTACAAATACATTCAATTAATATAGCGCAAAAATATTAACATATTTTATTGCGCTTCACAATGACATATAAGGCATTAAAGGGACCTTTTCAAGTTTTGATATATTGACAAAATTGTAATTGTATTTTGCAAGGAAACAGTAATACTGCATATTTACCATGCTCTAAAATATCCAGTATACACATCTTTTGACGATTTAAAAACATGAAAAATGATAAGGCGTTAAAAACGCGAAACGATTGTATAATTTGGAGAGTTCTGTTGTTATCGTTATATTTTGTGACATTACGATGATTGCTTATATGAAGTATACATTACATGCTTTATCATGTCATCATGCATGGCCGAGTGGTCTTAGCGTTAGACCTTCTAAGGGTCAGTGGTTCGAGCCCAAGTGTGGAATAAGTTTTCTTTCTTTCTTCAACTATATTTAGCATTTAATGACAAACTTCAAAACATGCCAACATATATGAAAAGGTCCCATTAAGACGAAAACTTGTCAAAAATATAAATTTCTGTTCAAGAACGATGAAGCAATCAGATTTCACTATTTTAGTTATAAAAAAAGAGAAAATATCCGAACCATTTTGACTACTATCTTGAATAAACTGGATTAGTTCCCTTTTTTTATAGTAATGGAAGTTTTCCATTGAATATCGACATAAATCGATAAGTACACAAACCCATCGCCACAGACCTGTGCGTGTAATTTTCAGATTTCTCTAGTATGTTTACAATAACAACAATGCATATAAACACATATTACTAAAATATCATATAACACAATTTTCAATCAAGTTGGAAATAATAAAAAATAATTAATATAAACATGTCCTGTAAGGGTGGTCTCGCGGACCTTGTCGCGCGAGCCGGGCTATCGAGATTGTGAGGCCCGAACGATGGGCTGAATCTCGGTAAACGATGGGGTTGAACGGCGGCTGTAGCCGGGAATCGCGTATGGTAGGGGTGGTCTCGCGGGCTGAGTCGTGCTACCGAGCTCGCGATGCCTGATCGCCGGGCTATCTCTCGGGATCTATTGGGGCCGTTTGTCTCGGCCTGGGATCGTGGACACCCTGCCGAATACGGCGGGTCGAGCCAGCGTACGCGGTCGGAGGGCCTCGTCTCAGCGGTGGCTTCGGCAGGCCTGCACTCGGCCGATTATCTTTCATTGGCTGAGATTTCCGTGTTTTGGCAAGGACGACAGTCCCGACGAGCGGGAAGAACCCCGTTTGAGACGATACCGCTGGAGACGACGTGCCTAGTCTCCAGGATAGAAGCTGATTGACGCGGGCCGGGGTTCGAGATTAGGGACATCGGGCGATTGTATAGAGCGAGTCAGGCCATGGCCATCCCGGCGGGGGCGACCAGCACAAGAATCCACTAAGCAAAGGCAAGAAGCTCGGTCGCCGAAGCGACTCGCACTGTCCCGGCCGCAAACACGCCCGGCCAGAGTGAAGTAACCTACATGCCTGACCTCGCCGGTGCGAACAGAGGTAGAATTAGTCGGTCCCGAGTCGCTCAGTTGGACATCGCATCATTGCCTTCGATACGGAGAGCCTCGACGTGTCCTGCCAGCTCTGCGCGGTCTTTCAACCGAAGCCAGGCGGCGAACATTCGTACGAACGATTTAGCCCGCGCAGCGGTTGCGGAAAATCGGCCGCATTTCGCTTAGCGCAGCTTCCCAAGGGATGGATGGGTCGGTCGGCCGAACACACGGTCACATCCTGGGCGACTCTCATTAGCGATAATACGTATTTATTTTTGTTTGTTTTATTCTATCCCATTCAATTTACCGAGAAGCAGCTTCCGACACGGACGGAGGGTCAAACAGCAGGCGGATGGAAAACGGCTTAACAATATCCGTCAGCCATCGGAAGGTTTAACCATTTTTGTTTGTTAGCGAAGCTCACAAATAATGCAGACGCAATTTTGCAAATCAGTATGCCTTAGCTACGGTAGGGCCCGTAACCCATGACTGCATGTGTGGATAACTCCAGTCAAATTTAGCAGACGACAAATGCTTAAAGCGTTTTTGTTTATACTTAACTGGTACACTGCAGCAGACGACAGCCTGTAATTATGTAAACAACATGTTTAAGAGCTTTTGGGACATATTGGCCAGTCTAGTGTTTATAACAGCTTGTGCGATGACATTTGTAAGTTTATCATTGAAATCTGTACATATTGGATGCTTTCAGTGAAAACGGGGCTTTATGCTGCATTAAAAGTCTGTCATGTGGGCAAAATTGTTTCTCAATAATTTAAAGAAAATAGATAATAGTATTAGATACACATATCACAACATGTACATGATTTTAGGCATGTTATTCTTTAGCAAGGCAACCACAATTCTGATGGTTGTCAGTGCAGCGACCAATTGTGAAAAAAGACATTGTTGTTATTTTGTCTAAGTTATATCTATAACATAAATATGAGGATAACCAGTCACGCACATCTCGACCTGTGCTTTAAGACACACTCTTTAAAATTTGAATGGGTTGTGTTCATTTCAAACTTGTGATATAAAAAAGCTAAAAAATAAGTTTGAATACTGAGTTGCTTCTATTTTTATGCAATAACGAACAAATTCAGTGCCTTCAGCGCTTTGATTAAATATATATTTATATACATGAAGAGACAAAAATTAAAGATTACATCTAAAAGAAAATTATGCATAGAACAGTAAGTTATAAAAACCAATCCAGACGATAGAGCTGCAATGTTTCCCTTCTCTCCTTGACCTACTCGTTATTCTACAATTGTATGACTGTGTCAACAACAGCAAAGGAAACTTTTACTTTGAGTTTGTCTTTTTAGGTCCTGAATAGGTTCGTTTTCATCTCCTTCGTATGCAAAATGTTTCTTCTGTCTTCTGTTACTGGTTGGTTCTTGTTCGAAAAGTGCTGGTTTCTCAAAATTTATTGAGATTTCAGCTGCACTTACCAGTAATTTCTCAAACTCCGTGTAATTTCTGCGGTTTACGAGGAATGTCTTTGTCCCATGCAGATTATTTATGGCGCCATTTATATCTAATTCTTATGCCTGAAGTTGTTGTCTTGTCATGCTGATTTTAACCAACGCGTCATACCACAAAACCAGCCAAACGACAAACTTAAATCAAAGCGCTGAAGGCACTGAAGTTTTTCGCTGTTGTCGTCCTTGATTAGCTTGTGCGCATTGCACAGGCTAATCAGTGTGCACAGGCTAATCTTATTTGACGTGCATTAAGCCCCGTTTTCCCTGAAAGCAGCCAATATGTACAGATTTCAATGATAAACACTAGACTGGCCAATTTCGTCTGCAAGCTGGTATATACACTCACTGCTAGAGCAGAATCATTTGTCGTCTGCTGCAGACAGGCAGCGGTAATCGTCCCTAGCAGAGTGAGTTGCGGTTCTTACCGTAGCTTAGGCTTCTAAGCACATACTGATTTGTAAAATATGCTCTGTAAATTTAGTCGGCCGCTAATGCGACCAACTAAAAATAGAAATGGCCTTTTCACTTCCCCGTGCATCTGCTCTTGATGTATTGACAGACGCTCCTGTTAAATTTGTGTCATCCGCAATCTCTGCCAGAGCATAGTAGATATCACATAGTTCATAATGAAGATGTTTCAAAGCACCAATTCTACTTTCACATCTTGTTTCATTCAGTGTTTTAACAGTAATATTAGACACATGTCGATTGAAATCTTTCCAAAGACGGGTTGAGGCAGATCATAATACATAAACATATTGCACTAGATCAAAGAAGGCTGTTGTTTTATAGCAACATTTGCAACATCATTAACAATTAAATTTAAAGTATGTTCACAGCACTTACAAAACATTCAATCCATTTATCACTAAAACGCGATAGTTCCTTTATATCTTCATGTTTACGCAATGCGTCATAATGCCTCACTTCCGCCCCATAAATTTGCCGCCCTAGGCGACCTCCTTTTTCGCCTAGTGGTTAAAACGTGCCTGGTTCCATAGATACCAACTACTTGACGCGTATTTTTAGTACAAACAAAAGTGTGTCAATATGTCGTATAAAAGAATCTGAATAGACAAATGGGGATTATTATCAAAAGTGTACATGTTTTGTGTATAAGACGGAGTTTTTTCTGTACACCAGAAAATAGTTTCCATTTGAATAACAATTTCATTCGTTTAATTTCTCGTTATACTTGTTCTGGTTTCTCGTTATACTTGTTCTGGACATTTATTTTAGTATGCGATTAATCGGATTATTTTTAAGTAGGCAGATCATGTAAACTCGCTTGAAAATCGACACTACTCTGTATAAAAAATTATTCCATATATATATGACTGATAAAATGTTTGCAATGAGATATTCATCATACAAACTACTCCCAAATCCTGTTTCACATTTGTTTTGCGCGAAATCTCTAATTGTTATTTATTTTCATATAATTATTAAAATCAAAGCCCATTTACGGGTATCGCGGCTATGAAAGTGTGATTTAAATGTGTCGAAATAAAACTTCGTGTTAATTAAATATTAATATACGATATTTTTCGCTGGTGAAGAAATAAACTCATAATAAGCCATGTGAATACATATATGATGTCAACTATCAGTATGAATATTAACAAACTGAACCTTATACTATTGCGTTGTTATCAACCGTGCAATGGAGAATACAGGAGAGATCGCCGCTACCTGTTGAGAACAAAAGATAGTTTCCTAGTGATTGCAAATTGAATCCCGCTTAACAAGCAAGCACTATCAACGATGTTACGTAACAGACGCGTGGTAGTGTATTGGACTCTCGATACCCCGCTATACTTGTTGATCAGCAATAATTTTATTTTCCCGTATCTATTAATAGCCTCAGGTTTTGAATGACATGTGTTGTGCTAAAATACCACGGGATTAAGAAGAAGCAAAAAGTGGAAATGTTTAATCATTTTTAAACATTCTCTTTCGCGACACGTTTAATTAAAAAATGATTTTTTATATATAAGCTCCGTTCAAAATGATTCAATTTCACAAAATATTTACATTATGTGTCCATTTGTTAATGAATATAGTTGACGAACTGAAACCTCAGACATAAATTCATAAATTACACAACTCTTTCTCTTCGCGGATGCGGCAGTAATCAGGTTCATCGTACCTAACAGAACCGGCTTGAAAAACGCGGTATTAACTTAAGTGGTTATTATTTCATATTTCAGTTGAAACCTAATTATTACGTTTTAATAATTTAAACCAAATCCTATGACACAAACGCATTTTATTTAAAAAAAGATGCTTCGTAATGTATTTAATTGATAAATATTAAATTAAAATTATTGTGAATTGTATGGCAACGGTAGATTGTTCTCCGTCAAATTGTTGTAAGAAGTTTTTAATCCAGCTTCGCCAGCAAGACTATCTAGAAACATTTTGCAGCCGTAATATAAGTATTCATTATAATACATGCATGTATGAATTATTTACGAATAACAATAGTGTATTCAATAAGTTTGATGGTTTTGTTTAATAGAAAACGTCGTCATCAAGATTTCGAACCACAGCGTACACAAACGCTCTGCGGACGGTTTGCCTTCTGACATTACTGCCGAATTTAAATTCGTCAGTTCTGGTTCAAAACTACATCTACGACGAAATAATGAATTAAGTGACGATGTGCCAGTTATGCTTCAGCGCGAGGGTAAAGTGTTGTCCTACAGGATTTTGGACGCACAGGTATTTTGGGAAGAAGGCTATTTGAATGGTCATTACCATATAATTGTACATACTAAAATAATTAGTAAAAAATCAGATAGCATAAGTAGTTCATCGAACAGAAATAGGGGTATGCAGAAACTCATTTATCAGAACGACTATAAAAGCAACGCAAAAACAACCACATTAATAATTATAGTAATAATAATATTGATGGTTATTAAGATGATATGCACATTTAATTCAAAACAATACTAGTGAGTAAAAGTATATTGTAGTGGTATAATAATCTTTAAGTATTTATAATTATCATTTCTATCACAGAAAGTCGCCTACTATGAAGACCACAGCAAAAAGGCCGTATTTATGGTCTGGGAGAAGGATTCTCCTCAAAAGTATGGTGCCGACACGGACAACTTACAATTTGTATGTTTACGCTTGGCATAATTTGAATGTGGATTAAGTCTGTAATCAATTTATATTTGTAGCGTATCTTACAAAATATGTACTTAAACAACCAAACTAATATAATTATGTCGACACAATTTACAGTTTGGAACCTTTCTCTCGAACGAAACTCAGTACCTCGTGCAGCCACCGGAAGTTGCGACCGGAAATCACACTATGGGACCGGTGGATGGGATCCTGCCGACACAAGCAGATTTTCTGGAAGACCCTAAATTAAGTAAGCGAAGTCAAGGTATAATTATAAATACACACACAATGTACACACATGGGCCAAACACGAACGATAACATTCACAAGTTACGCACTGTTGTTTTTTGGTTTCGTTTAGTGCGTTAGTGCGTTTGTGATTTCAGAAAGAACACAAGTCGACGAAATGAAGGGGACGCCGTCAAAAACACAGCGCTTAAAGCGGAGTAATCATCCGTTTGAAGTTGAAATCTTCTTTGTCATCGACTACGGCCTGTATAAATTGTATGCAAACGTTAATACATACATAAAACATATGTTTAATTGAAATATATTTTTAATCGTTTTCATATATGTTTTGTAAATATTTAAAATTTATAAAATGTTTTCATAGTCCAATGGAATTTTGCCATTTCAACTGTTAGTCTTGTTCGTATATTGTATGTCTTGAACTAACACGATTGTAATTGTATTATATTGCCCCAGAAACAACTGTGAAACAAAAACTCAGATCTTAATCATTCCATGCAAATGCAATACGTACTACTTGCGAGATTTTTTGTGTTTCACTATACATTCAAATTATTTATTTTTAAAGTTGTCTTCCATTTTTCTACTTGTCTACCTTTTATAAGTTATAACATCTTATATTATCACTTTAAGTGCTTCTTCTTGTAGCTGGTACGACCAAACGCAACCTAACGTATCACTGGCGTTGAGCAAAATAAAGCAGTTCTATGCCTTCGTTTTGAACGCTGTAAGTTGTATTTATCTATGTATCTTTTACTGACATATACGTTAACATAACTCATTCAGGTATATTTTCGTGCTACTAATGGCCTCGTGGCCAATATCAACGGTTGAAACCGTATAAAAGGAGTCTAGATTGTTTTGCCTTTTCCTTGTTTGATTGTTCGAATGGTTTTGTTTTTGATAATTTATAGTCAAGTCATACCGAAATGCACGCGTAATTGTTTTAAGGGCTGTTTTGGACATATATGTTTTTTACTTTTTATTCTTACTTGTGAGCCCGGCATCCCTTAAACTGAGTACATACGTTTTTTTATCCAAACATGCAGAAGTTAAATATGGTAATTATATTGTTTTGCAACGATTTGTTAAACGTTGTTTACTTTATCGCAGTTATACGCGCACGCAGTAATTGTTGCAGAACAAAAGTTAGGTTTGTTTGGCGCATGAACTAATATAAACAGACAAGTTGGGATAGCCCAAAAGTGTCCACACCTTTGTAAATAAATGGTTTTTGTCTACACAAATAAAACTTATTTGCAATCGTAAAACACAGTTCAAATTCAAATTTCGTTGAAGTTATGTTCTTTTCAACTTTTATTGTTGTTTTGCTATTTTTCATTTTTTTATTTGTTTTGAAAAAAAAAGTAAGATAATATACACCAACTTTAAGCACACAAATGCTATCGAAACATATTATCACGATTGCACGTCTCTTTACTGTTAGTGCTGCATTGCCATAATATGACAGAATAAAGTTAATTATTAAATTTAGTAATGACTTCTTAATAAGAGTTAAAAAGTACACATTATTCTACACAACGGTCTATATAATGCCTTGCAAAATCTGAAAAAAGTGCTTTATATGAAGAATGAGTAACTTTTGTAACTATGAGCTGGTTCTTTCGTTGACATATACCAATTTATTTTTGTGTGATATTCTTGTGAATAATGCAGTGTAAAGCTTCGTATCGGCGTCAACAAACAATTCAATTACATACATACTCAGTTGGTATATTAGTTTATCTAATGCGTTTTGTAAAAATAATAGTTTCAATCTGGGCGACAGTTTTACGGTTTAATGTTTTTAATACCGCATCATGAAAACCAACGTACCAACCTGTGCATGTTAGTGACGGGTTCATAATGGTTTACGATGACGATACACACCCACTTTTATTGTCCCCTATCGGTGAAACCGGAGGGTACTTACGGTTTGCGCTCTGTGTGTCCGTCAGTCCGTCAGTCCGTGAGTCTGTAAGTCTGTCACACTTTTCTGGATCCTGCGATAACTTCAAAAGTTCTTCAAAGTTTTTCATGAAACTTGAAACATGGATAGATGGCAATATTGATATTATGCACGTCATTTAATTTTGTCCCTACGTCAAGAATTCTGGTAGCTATGGCAACAAATATATATAAAAAAAATATTCTGACAATGGTGGAGTTTCTTCGGTAGGGGACCATATTGCTTGGCAAACTCTTGTTAAACCACCGTTGTGACTCAATATATATTTACATGAACACATAATTATCGATAGTCGACGCTGACTGTTTTGTTCAAACGCAAGTTTTATAACTAATATTGTTCTAAATTACAGATGAACATTCGCTATAAAAGTTTGACGATCAACGGCCGCCCTATCTCTTTGCGGTACGCTGGAATCTACATTGCCGACGTAAGTACAGGGGGACGAACGAGACACCTTCCTGAGAGGCCCATGCTTAATGCGACCTGACTGAAAAATGCAATCATCAAATACCAATTAACTTACACGGGCACAAACGAAGCTGCTTTAAGATAATTTCAAAACACACACCCTATCGATTGTTATTATTTTTAAGAAACTATCAGGGGTGAATAAAAAAGTCAACAATGTTTGTTCCTAAGGATGAGGTACATTTCCAATATTGTGGGGATAAAAAATATAATCTCTGGAACTCTCGAAAACACACTTAACAAACTTATATCTTTATAAATCACATTTTGCTATAGCTTATTCGGATATTTCATTTGTAAATATATGAGCCGTGCTCTGTGAAAAAGGGGTTTAATGCATGTGCGTAAAGTGTCTTCCCAGATTAGACTGTGCAGTCCGCACAGGCTAATCAGGGACGACGCTTTCCGCTTTTATAATATTTGTAGTTTCAAAAAAGTCTCTTGTTAGCAAAAATCAAATTTAGGCGGAAAGTGACGTCCCTGATTACCCTATGTGGACTGCAAATGTATTAAACTCCCTTTTCACAGAGCACGGTCCATATTCCTGTCATGCTGACTTAACATATTTCAAGGCTGGGCGTAAAACGTTGGGAATATGCGCTGAAATTGCATTTTTAGACGCCTGAGGCTGCCCGATTTGTAGAATATGAGGTGGAACAGCACTATACCTGGAACAACCGCAAGGCCTTTCTCGCTGAAAAAGTTTTACCGGTATTCGAGACATGGGCCAGAATTAACCTTGCTGCTTATAACTATGACCATGCCATGATGTTCTCATAGTGCGTATTATGCTCGTATTATTATACATTTGAATTTATTTATGTGTATGATTTTGCATCGGAGATGTAAAATTCCAATTTGCTAATACTTCTATTCTGTCCCATTTGGTAGTTTTAATTGAAATTCCAGCAAACGATTTGAAATACTTCAACTCAAAGGCATGAATATATGAGAACGTCCGCTGATAATAATATTGTCTTAAGACTGTGTTGGTACAAAACACGTTATCGTATTCCTTGTAAAATTGTGTTTCTGACTATTGGCATAAGCTAGTGCCTGTATAACCCAATAGCTATGTTTTGAAATGATTGTTTTACTTGCATGTAATTGAGTTATGAAATATTGTAACACTTAGCCGATAAGTTCATATTTTTGATCTCTGTTTTGAATATTTAACTGAATATTATGTATTAGTTTTCCCTGATAGTAAGCTTTTTCCCGTTGTCATAGATATCTGGCTATTCATTCCTTGTTTTAGAATGCATGACAATACAATTTGTAGCGGATATCACATTTAAGTTGCAAGGCATTAGACACCATGTAACGCATGTGTAACTTGTGTTCTGCTGAACATTGTTTATGTTTTTATCCTACGTTTTTCAATCGTGTTATATTTTTGTGTATGTCTTTGAAGCTACGAAATGGGTCGCAACGATGCCGGGTCATTCAATCCGTTGACCGCAGGTACGTACCGGACGGGTATAGTAGCTAATGAATGTGTATGCGCATGTCGACGTAATGTCACCGTAAGGAAACGTAGTACAATTTCTCTTATGAAGGCATAAAAATTATGATCCCAACATTTTTAACTAAAACTAATATACCGATTCCTGTTTTCATTCTTTACAAGGCTCCTATAGTGAAACTAATGGTTTATGTTTATGTAATAAGAATATTGTGTTTATCATTTACGCAATATCTACAGACAGTGGCTACGTGGCCACTATAAAAATGTTTTTAAACTCGATAGCGTTACTCATTTTGACGACAAACTTCGGTCGGTATCAACAAGTTTTGCCTACATACCCACTTTGAACAGATTTCGAAATAATTATAAATTATAATCAATTTACTTATTGTCTTCGGATGACGCTATGATTCGCTATGTGTGACATGAGTTTTCCCATTTTCTGATTAAAGGGGCCTTTTCACAGATTTTGGCATTTTTTTTAACTTATTCATTAAATGCTTTATATTGATAAATGTAAACATTAGATCGTAAAAGCTCCAGTAAAAAATCAAGAATAAAATTAAAAAAGGAAAAGAACATTGTCCGGAGCAGGTTTCGAACCAGTAACCCCTGGAGTCCTGCCAGAGTTCTGAAGTAAAAACGCTTTATCCCACTGAGCTATTCCGCCGAGTACACATACTTGACGTATTTTATACCTTATATAAGCAATCTTCGTAGTAATACACAATTTAACGACAAAAACAGAACTCTCCAAATCATTCAATCGTTTCGCGTTGCAACGCTTTAGTAATTTTTAGGTTTTATAAAAGATGCATATAATGGCTATATTAGAGCATGGTAAATGTTCAGTATTACTGTTTCCTCACAAATATCATAACTAAAACGAAAATTGGCGAATCTGAAACAACTTTTTTCAATTTTGTCAATTTACCAAAGCGTGAAAAGATCCCTTTAACTCACCACAGGTCTATCCCGCATCGGCAGTACATGCCAATTTTACAAGTACTCCATAGTTGAGGACCACTTCGATGCCATCATCGGAACAGTGGCTGCTCGCACACTAGGTCTCAAGTGAGTAAAATTCACGATATCCAATTAATTTTGTTGTTTAAAGCAAGGGAAACGCCGAAAAACGCTGGACACAGTTTTTATTGCGAATCTAAATATTTAATGATGTGAACAAGCATAATATTGTCAACTGTTCTTTTATATTCGACTTAAAGCATAGGCACTGTTATTATTGATAACAATCGGGACCTTACCTCAAACCAATATACCCAGCCCTTGACCCCCTTGTCCTATGGATGTTTTGTTCAGGTTGATGCATGTTTGGACAACGATATTTGAATATCTTGACAAGAACATAACAATGGAAAAACTCCCCGTTCATATTTATAATATCTACCCAGGTATAAACGAACTACAAATGTATATGCCTATTAATTAAAGATTTTTTTTCAATTTTAAAAACAAACTTATGGATGTCACTTGCAAACGTTACTTATCCAGCGATCGATACTCAAATATCCGTGTTCCAATATCTTTCAGCAATAGGCATACAGTGCGTTGTATACCTAGTGTAGATGTACTCGATATGAACCGTAGTTTTTCAAATTGTATTTTTATGTCAAGATCATATTACATATTGGTCCAAATATATGTATCAACCTTAACCATCATGGACCCTGGGGTCTTAGGGTCGGGCCGAGGACAAAACTTTTGTGCCATAATCTTATAATTATATAGAGGTTGAGAAAATTATATTGTTTGTATATGCATGCATTAATCAAATATCATGATTGCATGTAACTGTGAATGTGCAAACGCACAATAAATATTTAAGTTATTTATTTTACCAACAATATATCGGCATATGTACATAATTTGTGCTGTCAAGTAACGAGTAACGGCATATCCTCTTTATTTGCAGCAATGCAAATCCGACAAATCAAAGCGAGTTTCAAAAATACATGTAATAAATTCTCAAAAACAAACACAACTTTGTGGATAAGTTCAACACACTATTAAGGAACTAGATAATTAATATGTACCACCAAAAGAGCTTAATTGTATAGCAGAAAATAACTAAGAAATTTCAGAACAGCGTTGCACACATGTACGCAAGAAAGTAGGTTTTAGCTATTTTATTGATACTTTTTGTCTTGATGCTTTGAAAAGCTAGTGTGGTATTTTCTGAAAGATACATTTATTTGCTGTTCCTATACAGCTTTTGGTGTGTGTTCATCGCTTTTTAAAATAAATGTTGTTCAGACCATTGCATGTCTTAATCATATACATTGTATATAAAGTCGGGAAAATTTAGTTTCGTATGTGAAGTTGTAGATTCTTATCGAATGCACCGGGAATTTTCCATATGCAATTTTTGTCCGAGAAGACTTGTTACTTGGGCTACGGGGTATAGTGCGAAATATAAGAGAAGCCGCATTCAATCTACGACACATGGTCTTTTAATGCCTGGTGTAATGCATATATCGATTCCGCGTAGACTGCATCACGGTTTAATGTCTCCGGCGTGGGATCCTATCTGTAATCCCTGGTTTCTGGCACCTGAGTGTCATAGGTAAACTTTGTTTATACCGACCTTTTACATCATGTGCATCGGCTTTCAGCCTAGGTGCCCGTCCCGATGGTAATGAAAATCCCTGTCTAGCAAGTGATGGCTACATTATGGCGCCGTCTTATAATGCAAGTTCCACAAAACAATTTAAATTCTCAACTTGTTCTGCAACTGCCATTACAACCTACATCGACCTACTGAACAGGTAACGTACACGCATGAAAGGATTCTTTTTGTCCTTTTCTGGGTTTGTGGCAACCAAAATGTATCCTTATTTAACTAAAATATTTGCTCATTGATATGTTCTGACACCATTCATATTTAAAAAATATTAATAATGTTTTGGTGAACATAAACAAATCTGTATCAATGACAGAACTTCTTATTATATAATATTTTACAGACTAATGTTGATGTTTATATACACTGTTTTGCAGATATAATATTCAATAATATAAATATTGATTAGAGGGT